>NC_053400.1:23368500-23583500 GCF_016859285.1 Xiphias gladius | reverse complement strand
TCTCCTAAAAAGGCAATCCCCATGGCCCCGACGCCTAAAAGCTGGATGGCTGGATGTGGGGGGGGGTAGATGGGGGCTGGACACACTGGAAAAGATGCTAATGTGCTGCGTGGCTGGAGTGCAAGCCTGTCAGCTGGTCCAATACCTTGTTGACATCCCACCCACCCCATGGGAGGAGGGTAAGAATGGAACATCATCCCAACTGATGCCCCCAACCCACTCCATGAGCCTCTCTAATCCTCACTATTTTAAACTTTTTTTATGAATCATCTCCTCCCCTGACATCAGCTAATCTACTCTCCAGTTACGTGCACTGTATCCAAGAGTTCCCCTCCCTCACACTTCCTTTAATCCTCGTCTTCAAACGGTGCCGCAGGTTTACCCATTTTGAGTCGCGCAAATTTCACAAATCTGTTACTCCCGACCCTTTATACACCTTTCACGTGCCCATTTGTCTGTAGGTGAATGTAGCCTTAAACATACTCAGAGTAACAGTAGACAAGGTATTACCAGAAGAGCCAATAATGATGATGCTATGCAGCAGGAATGCAACTTGATAAGGGACAACTGTTACCAAGCTGACATTTTACATACACTCTCAAACACACACTGAAGGGTAGCAGTTCTCAGCAGGAATACGGAGATTTTTTTGTTCCCTTCACTGCTGACATGTAGTTTGCATATCTCAGAAGTCAGCCAGTGTTTGGCCCGGATAAAAACCTGCTGACTCCTGGGCCTCCATAGGACATGAACAACTTCTGCATTGAGCACAGTATAATAACACACACTCAATATTAACATTTTGAACTGTTAGTGGTATTGTAACAGTTTTACTTAACACTGTTAACCAAACCAAATTAATTATCAGTTACGGAAGTTCTTGTTTTTACTGGAGTGAAGAGATTTTTTTGATGAAACACATAACACAGGTCATCGCACTGAAGATCAAGTCGTATATTTTACCTGCAATTTTGCAAACATTTGCCATGTTGTGATTCATACTGATTTCAGAAAAATATTAATATCGGGATACCGAGTTCAGCACAAGACATTTGCATTCAATATCTTAAACTAACCGCCAGCTCAGGGCGTTTCTGACAAAACAGCGAATGTTTGTCGTCAGAAGGAACTGCTGTACTCGGTAGGCAGAAGTACATCTTTTACAAGACTGATAAAAACAACATGCTTTATTGACAACTTTCTTGAAGTAAACAATGTATGATATGCTTCTGTGCCAATACATATTATTCTGTAAATACCTGTTTTCTTGCCAGCAAAAATAATACTGTTTTGATAAGAATGATCTGCATGACTAGAAACAGTTGACCACACATTTGACAGATAAAAACGTCTCAAATGTACCATATTAGAATACTGAATACAGAAAGACGTCACATCTTCTTGCTCCTGAACCACAGTTGACGTCAGATCGTAAAGATCCACAACGATCGCTTGGGGAAAAGTGTTTCACACCCTCTCGCTGTCTTGGCCATCATAGGTTCACACACAACTTTAACAGCACTGAAAGTTCGTACATTTCGTTGAACCAACACATATCTAACTTGTTTAGTTACAAAGATGAACAACATGACATATTTACCAGCTCCTACACTGACTGTTTTACAGTCATCATGAAGCTGACTTCTTTGCCATTCCTCTGCATTCAATCTGGGACAGAAGTCATAATAAACTTCCATCCTGATTAGAGTCCACATTCATGAACACCAATATAGTTTATGACTTATGTTTACATAAATATGAAAACGTAAAATTTTTCAATTTAATAACTAATAAAAGGTAATCATTTGCCCTGCAATTGTCTGTTGAGAGGAAAATAATCTATCCTCAGTTCCTGTGGCAAAGGTTTTATCATGGTGACAACAGCAATTGGGAGAACGAGATCAGCGTAACTCGTGGCTGTTTAGCACAGAATGCATGGCTAATACTGATGTAAGTACAGGGCGCCGCCTGCTGCCAGCCAACTGGCGTCT
Organism: Xiphias gladius; assembly: GCF_016859285.1. NCBI lineage: Eukaryota > Metazoa > Chordata > Actinopteri > Istiophoriformes > Xiphiidae > Xiphias > Xiphias gladius. Next base: position 23,581,509 of record NC_053400.1, on the reverse strand, counting down.
GAGCCTCTACCTTCTGTTGCATTCTTTATCCAAGAAACGGGACACATTTAGGATATACAGAGTTGCTTAGTGTTTATAGTTACACTTAAAGAGCAACGATAAATCTTCCATGGAAGAAATGCATTGCTGCACTGACCTCTATGGGTTGAAAGCTCAAGTCTTCTGATCACATCTGTGATCACAGCGGGATTTGTTCAGGTGTTCTCGTATACTTGTGACCACATCTAGCTATGATGTAGCACTGGACTGTAGTAGACTGAGAAATACTGTGCTGCACAGTCACCCATTGACGGCAGCACAAGCAGTGTTCTTTAAGTGACATGTTATTTTCTGTAGTAGTTCTATGTTACTTTAACACACCACCATTGCCCTACAGTTGAAAATACATGAAAAGCAACAGACTAAAACCTCAGGCAGTGTAAACAAACAGTTAAAATACTCTTGGCTGGGATGTAGATGCTCATTTTAAAAGGTCTAGCATGTAGGTGAAATCTACTGTCATGTAAACTCAGTAGCTCTGTAGCTGGATATACTTCTGCCTGATATTAAAAAAAGAAAAAAAAAATCCTAAAACAAAAGAACAAGTGTAAATCAGTGCAGTTTGCAGAATTGGCAAGTCATCATCACCTGGATAATAGAAAACAGTCAATGTGCCAGTCAGTTTCTCTTTACGTACAGAGGTTTACACACTGCAAAACTAAAGAAACTAAAGCTAACAAATGTAATGCAATAGCATTTTAAAATGAGGATCCTACTGTAAATGCTTCTTATGTTCTAAGGATTATAAATGTCATTACCTATTTTCTCAGATATACATTTTTTTTGTTTTCCTAAAACTGAATGTCTGCTTATTTCTATGAGTACAGTATTTTACAACTGTAACAATAGCGATTCTGCTGGTGCTGAGCTCTGATAGCATGCTGCTCTGTCCAATCCTCAGTCTGAATACAAAATGTGGATCTGAACTTTTTCACTGTCGCTCAGTAAAGATGAATAATTTCTTAACTTCTTATATTAATAAAACCAAATGAAAATATTTAGTATTGTATTGTAAAAGAGGCAATATGTTTAACTCCCCCAAAAAACCCACACAACACACACACAAACACACACACACACACACACACACACACACACACACTCTTACAAGCATACAATAACAAGCAAGCACACTTTTTCTCCACTCTCAGTGTGATTGTTAGAGAGCTACACATTCGCAATCTCAGTGAAAATCATGTAGATTCTTTTTTTCCTCCTCAGCATCCATGGCACTGCTTCAACCTAGCTGACAAAAACATGCACATTTCAACACATGGTTCCATTCACAATCGACAAGGTAAGAGGCCACATCATACTGCATCTATAACTTAATCCTCTGCATGTGCTAGAAGCTCACTCTTAATGTCCCTCCTCACTGTGCCAAGGGCACAGGTCAGTGAGCCAAGTCCACAGCAGCAGTTCAAAGCCGCACCCATTGGTGATTTGCCCATGGGTGACGAGTTTTAGGTACCCATTATTTCCTTGTTGCAGTTACAAAGCCTGTCCTTGCCAGCAAACAACCAAAAAAAAACCCCAAAAAAAAAAAAAAAAAAAAACACGTCATCTCTCTCCTGCTGATTTCCCTCCTGCTTCCCTCTCTGAACTGGTTTTCCGGGTTTTCCAGGTATAACCAAGGCATCTTATGCGGTTGGAAGAACAATCTTAACGACAAGCTGCAGACAGGCTTATTGAGAAGTAGTCTCTTTTTGGCTCATTTGTATAAAAATTCTCATTCAAAAAAAAAAAAAAAAAATTGAAAAAAAGAAAATGGGAAGAAACACAAACTCCATCCGCTGCATGAAGCTGGGACAAACATTATGTCATGTTGCGTTTACTCCCTGTCACAATCGGTCGAGCAAACTCCACAAAGTCATCTATGAGGACAGGCCATGCCCCTGAGGAGAGAGGGGGAAAAAAAACAAAACAGGATATTAGTTTCATCTAAATGTATTCTAATGCAATGACTTAATTCATCAAAGTGGTGTCCGCATGCCAAATTATTCACAAGTGCCTCCTGCTGGCCTGAAGTTGAGCCACACTGGATTCTATTTTCCTGGGGTTCTTCCATACCATACCATAACAAAACCGCAACAAAAACAAGTCATCACGCTTTCCATGATTAAAATAATACAAAAAAAGAGACAGAAATAAATAATAACCTCTAATTTCCTTGATAGAGGCCAGATACTTTTTTGAAATAAATATTATAAAATTAGTACCATTTCCAATGTCAACAATGAACCTTTAAAGTCTTTACTACAAAGAGCACTGTCTTTTATTGCATTATCTTTGACTGATGATCAGCTCCAGCATCTTGTTAGGTAAAAACAGCTGTGGAACGTTTTCCAGACCTGAGTAGTGTCTGCAGTCTTCATCACAGGCTGTACACAGCACCAACAACCTCCAACAAGAAGGTAGGGCACCTCGTGTGCTGACTGACTGACTGATTGGATTTTATATCAATTCAACATGTTATAGATCCCCTTCAAGCAAGTTATAAGACTTTGATTGGGTGAATCAGTTTCAGGTATTTACTTAACATTTGCCATAGTCTGACATAATCAGAGATCAACTGATCTCTGATCTCATCAGCTTGCATTTTAATGTGACCACCGATGTTCTTTCACCATAGACTGACTTTATCCCAAAGTCTTTAATAAGCTCACCTTCCTCGTCATAGTTTGACATGTCATCTGCAATCATATTGCCAAAGTCCAAGAGGAGGTTCCATGTGTCCTTGGGAATTGATCGCTTGTGATGCTCCTGAATGTGGCAAAGTAACAGGAAAAGTTTAACATTATAATACATATTACTTTTATTAAAGTTAAAATAACTTTTAATTGTTGTTGAAGTTTATGTATTGATTGGACAAAACATACTTACAATTTCATGGAAAACCTATCATAAACTTCAAATATCATACTTACGCACGCACAAAGACAAATATTTCCACACTCACCAGCAGGAACCGGTTCCAGAGATCCAAGAACTTGAAGCGACCGGTGAGAACTAGATTCCAGTAAGCCACAGCCATCTCTAGGTCTAGGGAAGAAAGTAAAGAACTTTTAAAAGTGGGTATTCTGTATTTTTGATTAAAATACAGATGAACCATTGGAAAATGGCAGGGATTTTTTGGGTGAAAATTTGTAAAGAGTCTGTCCTACATGTTCAGTTCTTAGGCTTACCTAAACCTTTCTGGCCGGGGTTCTTGGCAAAATTGAAGGTAAACTGGTAGAAGTCTTTGAACTTCCCTGTGTCTTTCAGCTCCTGCTCTAGTCTGGGAAGGATCGCCTTGAGTTTTTCAGGGCTGTCGCAGCTGGAGGAGATATTGAGGACGAACAGACAACAAATCAAACTTCCGAAATCCTGTTATTGTCAATAGTAGTGAACTGCATGAAGAAAATGACCCAACAAAATCTTAGGTTTCTGATCATGTATGTTTGCATGTAACCCATTTTAAACTTTTTTCGTACACATATCTATCAACTTTTACAGCTTCTTACTATTTTGTTTACACACCTCAATAAAACACTTTCATTAATGTGTTGTTTTTTTTTAAAAACTATTGCTGTTTTAAGAATGCAGTAGCATCTGTGATTGTTGCAGATTTCAGTATCTGTGTTGCTCACCCTAGCTCAGCCATGCCATCCAGGAACTCTTTCCTGCTGAACTCGCACTGTGTGGCCGCCCTGAACTTCCACGCCACCACAAGTATGCTCATGCTAGCTGGGTCCAGGGTCAGGTCATCACAGAACTGCTGGATCCCATCTATGCCTATCTTGTTCTCATCCTGGGGGTCTGCAAAGAAAGAGTGAGCAAAACAATGCACAAGTGTAAAAGACACGACAAAAGCAGACTGTGCTGATATTAGCAGTAGTTTTGAAACACTCACCTTTGTATCTGTTGTAGAGCTGCTCCAGCTTCTTGCGATCAACTGAGGTTTTCATGGATTCTTTGTAGTAGAGGTCTGGGTTTTGGAAGTAGTTGTCTGTGGCGACTTCTAGTTTCCAGTCATTCTGCGTCAGGCAGTACACGGCTGTCCTCTCCCCGGCCTGTGTGAAGGACATGAACTGCCGAACCTTGTCCTTCTGCGATGACTTCAACTTGTGCTGTAAAGTAAGTTGGCGGCACACAGGTCAGTAGAGGGTTGGAGTAACCCGTCAGGGCAAACTCCCCTACGCTGGAATATTACCTGCACAAGGTGTGCTGTGAGTCAGTTAGCTTTGAAAATCTGTTTAAATGCAAATTTGTTTAAAAATATGCATCATGTAGTCACAATATCAACTGCAATATTAAAAGTATTAAAGCTACATTTTGACACTTGGCCCCTTTAGAAGACAGTGCCTCAAGAAAATGTAACACAGCAGGAGGCTCTGTCTTCTTTTTTCTTTTTCTTTTTTTTAAACTTTCTCTTTTGATTTAGTCGTGGATATTACTAAACAAATTTGCAAATGATCAAATTGCCATAAAAGGAACTGCTCATCAAAGACAACCATGGGGCCTTCAAAACCCCATCGGGTTTTGGGGCCCTAGGACAAATGCCCGCTCTGCCCGGTTGGTAATCCAGCCTTTGGTAAATGGGATGCAGAGACATGCGTGTGGATCTGAGGCTGCACATCAACATTTTTACACAAACATTCTTAACATTTTGAATATTTGAATAAGAGTGCAAAGATTTAATTTCCATTAACATCTGCTGGCTGCAAACTAGTTCCTGTAATTAATCCGTTTGCAAAAATAGCTGGATGTGGATTATACTCAAATAACACGTGTCATGACTATAAAATCTGCGAATTAAAAAAAGTAAGACTCATACCATGCGTGCAACAGCATACTGTGTATATTAGTATAAGTGCATCAAGGGAAACGAAAACGCTGTCACTTCCACAAGGTTCCGTTAGTTCACAAAAATACCTCGTGTTAATTAAATATAGACAGTCATCGGGAGGACTGCACGTCTTTGCAGAGCTGCCAACCTGACCCACCCGATGATCAAACAGCAATAACGGTGACAGACCAGTGTTTGGCGACCCAGTTTTCCTGGGAAGAGGAGGAGGAGGAGGAGGAGGGGGGGGAGAGCCTTTGATCCAGCAGGCTCTCTCCTGACACGGGGCAGCAGCAGCATAGGCGAGCTACCAAAAAGGGAAAGGTACGTGCTGCAAGTGTCCGGGTCTCTCAAAATACCAGCAACTGACCTTCCATCTCCCTCACAGTCCCGACACACATCAGCCTGACAATGCGACACTTGGCTCAGGGCACTCCGATCCCCCGTACTGGTGTGTCCCCATAACGTTAAATGACAGCCGTTATCGGTTTTCAGACTTGTTTAACGGGGCTACAGAACTGTCCCGGTTTCTCAGTTTTTTAGTCTTACCTACCATTTTATCACCCGCTGTTTTGCCCAACTTGATATCCAATTTCCCCTGGTGCACATGCGCGAAAAATAATGCGCTACTGTAAGGGCGCTGTTTTCATGGGAATTGTAGTTCTGTTGCGCTGCAATCGCACAGGCCCCGTGTCGAGGATAAACTTAGCTTAATAACTTTCTGCATTAGTAGACAACTGTTTTGGCAAAATATATGCTTTATTATTAATTAACACAACTCTCACTGGGACTGTTAAAGGGTCCACTATAACAATTTTACATGAACACACGCTAAATATATTAATTTAGAGTTTTGTATATACAGTCTATGGTTTAGAGCAAGAACGTTCAGTGTTGAACTAGTTTAAATTACGTTGTTGTCATTTAAAAGAAACCATGTAATGTCAAAGAACTGTTTAGATGTGTCTAAGTAAAAATTAACCCGAGAACAGCTGTTACAATTTAAAGCACTTGACAATGTCGAGCGGAAAAACGTAACACCTGAAAACTACAACTCCCATATCAAATCTGATAAACATGTTTAGGAAGTAATCGGAAGATGGATCTAAATTACATCGACGTAATTATATTCAGAAAAACAGAGCAGTTGTTGAACAGTTTTAGCTGCGGTTTGCGTTAACGTTTCATTATGAAACGTCTCGATGAGAAACTGTGAACGTACACAGCTCTTTCTTTGCTAACGTTAGCCAAGTTGTGGTAGCTGTATGGTTGTGTTATCATGGTAGAGTGAGTGAGTGAGTGAGTGAGTGAGAGAGATAGTTAGTTAGTTAGTTAGAGAGAGAGAGAGACAGACAGACAGACAGACAGCTCGGAGGAATTTGAGGACTAACTTCGCTTTGCTTTCAGCACCAAGAGAGAAAAGAGGTTGAACTTTATAAACACACACACACACACACACACACACACACACACACACACACACACACACACACACACACACACACACATACACTAAAACTGAACTCGCAATAGGTGATTTCATCAAAAGCATTCTTGCTTACCTGGGCGCAGTAACGTTAGCCTCCCCTTTGCTAGCTCGGATAATGTTAACGACGGACGCGGATCGGAGTAAACACGAAGTTGGTCGCCAAGTGAACCGGTGAACGCCTGCATCGACTTCAGCTATGTGGCAGGAGAGGAGGGGTGTCGGTGGTGGTGGTGGTGGTGGTGCTGCTGCTGCTGCGGCACAACAACATGATTGTTCCCGTCTTCTTCTTCTGCCTCTCCTTCAGACGTGGAGTGGAGTGAAGAGCCAGGACAGTGCACATATTTCGCAGGTAGTTGCTGCTTTTTTTCTCTTAGATCTATCTGTTTGCATTGATATGATCAGTGAGAAGGACTGAGTAATCTGTGTTTGGGATACCGAACAAGTGAATTGTTTCCTGGTGTGTCTGGGGTGTGTGTTCGGCTTTGTGTTATGTTACTCATGGCTGTTTTGATTTTTAATGTAGTTTTTTTTCCCAGTTTACATTGCATTTACATGTTTGTTATTCAGCTGTTTGTATTTATAATTCAAATATTTACATGCAACCTTAAGATTTTTAGTAACCAAGAACGATAACCAGTCAAAGCCTTAGTGCAGAGCAGTGGTGGATAGTAAATTTACACAAGTACTGTACTTAATTACAGATTGTACTTTACTTGATTATTGTCATTAAATGCCACTTCATACTTCAAACTCCACCACATTACAGAGATAAATATCACAGTCCAAGATCCAGCAATATTCAGTCTATTATCATTTTTGATAAAGAAAAGGATTAAATTCACATTTGAGAAGCTAGACACAGTAAGCGTTTGATATTTTTTGCTTAAAAGATGACTAAAATGATTACTTGACTATTAACATAGTTGCTAATTAATTTTTTTTCCGATCGATTAATCAACCAATTGTTGCAGCTCTAATTGTCTAGATTAATCAAATCCACAAAACATTAGAAAACAGTAAGAAAATCCCATTACAACATCACTGGGCCCAATGCGACGTCATTAAATGTCTTGTTTTGTCAGTCGACCAAATCGTCCAGAATCTCACATTTGAGAACCTAGAGTCTTCAAATGTTTGGCATTGTTGCTTGAAAATTTCTTGAACATTTAATCAATTATCAACATAGATACTGATTTATTTTCTTTCAATTGACTAATCCGTTAATCGATTAATCGTTGCAGTTCTACTTTTTACACCACTATGTTTCTTTAACAGCTATATCTACTTTTCAGATTAAGTTTTTACATACATACCTGTTTTATGATAATTTTATAAAATGTGGTGCACTGTTATAGATTAAATCACCCAACATTACATGACGCTCCACTCCAACCAACTACAGAATTAAAATAAGGCTCACATATTAATGCATCAATAATAATACTATACTGACAGGGACCATTCTACATATAGAGTGCTTTTACTTTTGATAGTACATGTTGTAACTAATACTTCTGTAGTTTTACTTGAGTGAATTCAGGATTCAGGACTTTTACTTTTAAGGGAGTAGTTTTATAGTGAAGTATTCTTACTTTTTGAATTGAATACTTCGTTCGTGTTTGTACAGCAGTCTGGCGGCCTACATGCGGTCTGTCAAAGGTGAAAAGAAATTAAAGCAAACGTAAAGAGAAATGTTTAAATTGCTAAAGATTGTTTGTTATTTAGTATAATGGTGTCTGCCCTCTAATCTAAAAGGTTTAATTATGTATTCATCAGATTTAATACCCCTTAAAATTGAAGGAACTGAGGTCATTTCTGTGTGTGTGTGTGTGTGTGTGTGTGTGTGTGTGTGTGTGTGTGTGTGTGTGTGTGTGTGTGTGTGTGTGTCTGTGTATCCTTGTTTTTTTTTTCAGCAGCCAACCACCGAACAGTGGTGCTATTGATTTCTAGCAACAGTAGCAGAGTGGCTGCAGTCCAGTCGTAGGAAGAAGGACAGAGGAGGAGTTTGGAAAGTTTACGTCACTCCGCTTGACTCATGCTCACAAAGGTGCGGATCTGCTTGGGTGTGATCTGAATGCATTCTGTAATTACGCTGGGGTAGTAAAAGATGTATGTGTAAGCAAGAAGATGATATCAGATTAGAAAAGGGCACGCTGCTGACAGTTAAACAGTTTCTTTAATTAGCACAGTTCTCAGACTTTTGAACTCCCAGCGTAGATAAAAATGCAACGTCACATTTGGTGCAGGCAGAATAGCAAGTACTACAGGAATTTATATATGTGACGTGCTCAGTTAAGTCCAGTGCACTTAACACAGCTCTACAACATCTTGTTAGCCACTCACAGCAGCCAGTAGCACAGGCCACAGGTGTGTATACACAGCTGTTGTTTAATCTGTTCAGATGTAACCACACCCAGCTTAAAGATTAAACCCTCTATTGAGATGGAACAAAAAAGCAAGAGCAAATTGTGGCCCACATAAAAAGAGATTATCATATAGAGATATCGTATGAAGCCTTTGGTGGAAGGAAAAATTTTAGGACAAATACTGTATGTCTGTGCTTTAAAGGGTATGACTGGCAATTCCTGTATTTCTGTATTTTTATTATTTTGAACAAATCTCATGAAAAGATAAAAACCAACAGAAGGGAGTTTTTCCTCTATACTTTCCCACTTCCCCAGCCTGTCTGTGGTTCTCTGTGCCATGCCTATTCATGCATGCTCTAGACGTAAATCTTAAAATTAAAAAACAATCATACATTTGTTTAAAAAACAAAAAAACAAAATCAATTTTTAAAACCGCTGGACACTATAGTTCTTTGCCAATATTACTTAAACAGGAGTAAATATTTTATTTGTTGGAGGCTGATGTCAGCTATGGATTTGGTGAGCTAGTGAATTTTCAGGCATCAGGATAGCGTATCATTGCACCCAGTGCAGCAGTGTGGCTCACTGATGTGTTTTTGATAGTTTTTGGACAACAGCCGAGGTCTATTTCACAGACATTTCATTAGATTTGTTGGCAACAAGAAAAACATAAAATATCACCAGACTTGATCTTTAAACTCTCCTTTGTTTTTTTCTGTTGATCGTTATAATCAACATGCCCTTTCTGCTGCAATTGGTCTTGCTCTTTCTTTTCCCATTCCCAGGTCTCTTTTTCTTGATTAATCTCCCCACTTTGGTGAAGAAAGAAGTAGGGGTTTTTAATGCAGGTTGTATATTGGCTGCTGTGCCTTGGCCTGGCGGGGGCACTCGCTGTGCTGCAGAAGGACCAGGTGGCCCAGCATGCCATCAAGCTTTATCGGGGCAAGGGGACCACACAGGGCCACAGCTGGGTGGCCAGCAACTGCAAACGCCTGGTGGGTCTCCTGCGTCAGAAGAATGTGGTTGTCAAGAAGCTGGCCACTGCTGCAGATGCTGTTGGAAGAGACCGGGCCCTTTCAGAACCTGAGAGGCACTTCCAGGTACCAGACTGAGAATAAATACCAGTTGGAGCAAAGGCCCTTTGTTTGGAGCAGAAGTTAATGATGTCTTGGTTAATGTATGTTTTTGGCTGGACCGCAACAGCACGGCCAGCCCTATAAACGTGGGTGAGTGAGTGAGTGAGGGAGTGAGTGAGGGAGTGATGAAGTCCTACCATTGGTCAACTGAATGCCTTGCCACTGAGTGCTGAAGCTACACCATTGGTCAGACGACTGAGTGTTGGAGTCTCCTCATTGGTCGTTGCTCTTTTTATAATCAGTATGCGCAAACAGTTTCTATTGCATCATCAGAGGGTGTTTACAAGCAGTGATTCCAATTTAGAGCCTTTGTTGCTTGATTTAGCAACTTCTCACACCCCTTTAGGGAGTTTTCTTCACAAAAGCACCTAGCAAAAAACTCTAAAGACTTTTTGAACAAACCATACCAACTTTCTGTAGAACGCAGTCGCCAGTATTGCCTTGCGAGCGCGAGGTCAGGCTTTCCCTCCATAGGGCACACCTCTCTTTGCGTCTCATTCAGTTGAAAATAAGGCAGCTGACAAAGACGTGAATGAGCTTTTAACTTTCTCTCTGAGTGATCATTTTACAAGTAAATATGGCCGAAATCACAGCACAGCCGTTGTCTTTAACTTATGTGTATGGTGATTTTGTTAGATGACATCGCGTTTATAAAATCAGGATTTTAGCAGTGCGGAGCAGCAGCTTGGGAATGGCTTGGAAGTGACTGTTGGTTAACATGCAGTCTTAGTGGGCCGCGTTGCAGTCAGTATTTAATACTTGTTGCGTTGTCTGGCAACGGAAACAGAAAAACATGTAAATGAGAGCACCGTCATTGGGAATTCAGCTGTATTAAATTACTGTATATGTGAGCACAAACAGTAGGAGACAAGCAAACAGATAAACAGCGTTCCAGCCATATACTAGGTTATGACCTAATCTTGTTTATAGCTCATCACCCTAGTACTATATATAGTTTTTGACACATAAGGTCTGCAACCCTTCAGGGTGGTCTTTGTCTGTGTGTTGACACATTCCTGTCAGCACAATAACTCAACTACAATACATGCTCATATTTCATATTTACACTTCAGTTTTCACATATAAAGAGGAGATGACCCGGTTAGATTAGAGCAACACTAATGATTGTTTCATCATGCATCAATCAGTCACTTATGTTTTAGATCAATCAATTAATCTCATGGTCACAGTTTCCTAGAGCCTCTCTTTTGACGTCTTCAAACTGCTCGTTGTGTGCGACTAACAGCCCAAAATCAAAAGGTTTTAAATTTAAAATTATACAAAACAGAAACAAATCAGCAAATTCTCACATGGGAGAAGCTGGAACAAGAAAATAAATGGCATTTTGCTTGATTAGCGAGTTAAATGATTAAGGAATGTTCTAAATTGTTGCTGATTAATCCTCTGTCAATTGAGAAATTGATTAATTGGCTAATTGTTTCAGCTCGAGATAAGATAATGGCCAGACACTAGGCAGGTTTAATGTTATTAAATAACTATCAAACATTTCAAGCCAGATCAAGTGGATTATTTTGCTCAGAGTCATGACCCTTCTTCCTGTTTTAAGCCATGTTATCTGGATCTATTTTGTCCTATTTAGTCCTGTTAAATTACTGATAAGGACAGGTAAAGTTATTTCATCAAGTGTTTCAAAATAAAGACCATACACAGGGGCTTCAGTAAAAGAGGATTTCAAATACTTTACAGCTTAATGACTAGCTGGTGTCTCTCTCTGTGCATTCAGGTTCACACTCTGGAGGTTTTCCAGAAGGAGCTGAATGAGAGCGAGCACCTGGTGTTCCAGGCAGTGCACAGCCTGCAGAGGGCGCTGCAGGGAGACTACAGGGACGTGGTCAACATGAAGGAGAGCAGCAGACAGAGGCTGGAGGCCCTCAGGGAGGCAGCCATAAAGGTGAGGGCAATGTGGTCAGGAGAGTTTCATGGATACGGCAGCAGAGTGCAGGAGAAAGGGACTGATACGTACTGTATTCAGCCAAGTAAGATTGGTGTTTCCGATATGAAGCAGAGTAATATGGCTATAAATACTTTCATGTTCTACGCAGAAACACATCTCAGTAGAGGCAAGGAATGCATAGTGATGCCACAAGGTTTAATATTATTTTTGATCAACTTTTTGGGAAACATTTTGCGATGACATGATTTGGGCTACATCTACCAATTATTTTAATTATTCATTAATGAGTTCAATTGTTTTTTTTTAAGTTAATTGGTAATTTTTTTTGTTTTTCACAAAAAATTGCGTTTTTCACAACTTTTCACAAAATTGTGAAAAATGCCCATGTTGACATCTTCAAAAGTGTCTTGTTTGGTCTGAGTAACAGTCTAAAACTCAAAGATATTCCATTTTAAAAATATAAAACTCACAAAAGCAGCAAATCTTCACGTTTGAGGAGTAGGAACTAGAAAATATTTGTAATTTTTACTTACTTGATTAAACAGCAATAATAAGTGATCGTATATCAAAAATGTTGCTTTATTCATCTGTAAATCAACTAATCAAATTATTGTTTCAGCTCTAGCTCTGTCATGTCATGGCATCATTCTATAAAATTGTATCGTTCAAATCAGTGATTTCAAACAAACTGTAATGAAAATGATCTTAAAAAAGTTAATTAAAGTTTGATTTTGTGTGATTTTTTGACCCATTTGTCATTTTGTGATATAATACATGACAATATCAGACAAATTAATTTCTACCATATTGCCCATGCCTACATCAAAGGGAGCATAATATCATGAGTGTATTTAGTGTGTGTTTCCTGGGTTTGTCAGCTGAGTGTATACTGCTCCATGCAACTCTGTTAACATGTCCGTATGCCCACTTGCTAATACACACTTGTCTGTTTGGGCGCTGTTCTCACCCTTCAGGAGGAGCAGGAGTATGTGGAGCTGGTGGCTGCCGAGAAGCACCAGCAGGAAGCTGTTAAGAGCGCTTTAGCCCAGAACAAGACTCTGTCCATGCTGGATGAAATCCTGGAGGATGTCAGAAAGGCAGCAGACCGACTGGAGGAGGAGATCGAGGAGCACGCCTTTGACAACAACAAACAGGTCGGCAAACAGCAGCTTTCGCAGTCTTTAAATAAGACTACTTTACTTTTGGAAATAAAATAGTCAGGATGTTAAAAGCAGCACAAAAGTTTGAGTAATATAGAACTGGTCCCCCGCATGTATTTTTAAAAGCTCAGCCTTTATGCATCACACATTAAAAGCAATGTATATCCAAGTCCATATGTAGGAAATTTTTACATTCAGATGACCTCTTTCCATACTCTGGTTTGTTGTATAGATGAAAGGTGTGAATGTAGAGGCAGTGTTGAGAGTGGAGGAAGATGAGGAGAACGGAGGGAAGAGGAAGAACAAATCCAGGCAGAAGGAAGTGGAGGATGACCTGGGACTGAGCATGCTCATTGACTCGCAGAACAACCAGTACGTTCTGACTAAACCACGAGACTCCACAATGCCGAGAGCAGACCATCACTTCATTAAGGTCAGTTAAGTCCTATTTTACCCAGGCTAGATAAGAAGTGGAGACTCTGTATCCATTTGATTGAACACTTACAATACTAATAATGGTTAGAGTAGGGCAGATTCCAGTTGTTTAATACCGTTAAACCTTCCCCAGTTTTTATTGCTATGTGTATGTGCAGGACTTGGTGTCGGTGGTGATGTTGTCCCTACCTTGCGGCTGGATTTGCACTCTAGTTGGTCTTCCTCCCATGTTTGGATATATCATCTGTGGGGTCCTGCTTGGTCCTTCTGGTCTCAACAGCATCAAGGTGTGAGTGAGTGAGTGAATGAGTGAGAGTGAGGGAGTGAGGGAGGGAGGGAGTGAGTGAGGGAGGGAGTGAGTGAGTGAGTGAGTGAGTGAGTGAGTGAGTGCAGCATCTGGATGTCAGATCAGACTATAAAAAACAATACCAGCTTTAATTTACTTTTGTGCTAGTTGTTCATGTCAGTGTCTGTCTCTGTGTGTTCCAGTCTATGGTCCAGGTGGAGACTCTCGGGGAGTTGGGTGTGTTCTTCACTCTCTTTGTAGTGGGGTTGGAGTTCTCACCTGAGCGCCTTCGAAAGGTAAACGAAGGATTTGAATTTAGGATTACAATTCTACAATAAGACCAAGACAAGACTGTACATAACAAGTTACCAACTTGTACTCATGTCATGCGTTATGTGTACACTAACTGAAATGACCTCAGACTTGACTTAGATTAGTCAAGATTAGATAAAATTAGTGACACAAGTAAGTAAGTAAGGATTTGTAAAATCTGCAAGAGCATTGGCACTGTTAACTGTATGAAATTTTTTTTTTGTTTTTCTTTTAAAGTTGAGCTCAGCTACAGTCCTAAAATTCACTCTGAATCATTGTTCTCAAACCAGAACAGAGGATCAACAGTTAAAGGGGCCCCTGATCCAGAAGCAGCTATTGACATATCTTGTTGGAAGGTCAATCAAAGGGTCAAAAAGAAAAAACTCAAAACAGATGCAAAATAACCACAAAAAGGCTCAAAACCAAAACAAATGATGTCTTGTCAATGTGTGTCTTTTGTGTTGTATTGTGTCTTTTTCAGTCTTGGGGTCTTGTTCCTTTGTACAGTAGGAGGGATGGGGGGCCTTTTACACGCCTGTGCCCAGGGGCCCATTGTCTCATGCGTTATGGTTGCATAGTGATTGTAACCTTCATTTGGGTAACACTAAATTTTTTTAAGCAAATGCCTAATACATGAATGGTTACTAACCACCAGCTGGTTGGTAAATTTAAACTTAATAAAGTGAGTTCAAATGAGGGACAGGGTGCAGGATTTTTTGGTTTTCTTTTCCGGTAAATTTGAACTAAAATTAGATTTAAAAAAAATTTAACTTAAATTTTTAATTATAATTTCAGTTTCTTGGGATTTAAGTAGGTCGACTGTTTGGCATCTGACATGCATTTGTATTTGAAACACGTTGACCTCAACTGACATGAAGGGAGTTAATTTCTATTCCGGGTTTCTATCACTTCTTTCTTCAGTATTTATTGCCTCTGCTAACTTTTTACTCTGTTACTTTCCCTGGAAATTGGTAAATATGGGCATCGGGTATTGTTGAAGTTAATGTTACCTGAAAAAGCATCTTTTATAAAAAATACATGAAGTGCCTGAATGTTTTACTTAATGACCTTTTTATTCTGTTAAATTTTTCATAGTTTAATTTCAAAGCTTCCTTTAGTTAACTTACTTTCATAAAGTGGGTTGACAACTGTGTGTGTGTGTGTGTGTGTGTGTGTGTGTGTGTGTGTGTGTGTGTGTGTGTGTGTGTGTGTGTGTGTGTGTGTGTGTGTGTTTGGTTTTTTTTGTTTGTTTGTTTGTTTGTTTAGGTATGGAAGACATCAGTTCAGGGGTCATGCTACCTGAGTCTGCTGATGGTTGGGGCCGGTTTGTTGTGGGGACAAGTCTTGCGCATTCGACCCACCCAGACCGTCTTCATTTCCACTTGTCTCTCTCTGTCCAGCACTCCACTGGTGTCCCGCTTCCTGGCAGGAGGAAGCAGGGGGGACAAGGAAGGTACGCCGGTGTGTCCGTCTGCGTACGTTATGAACATATACTGCTGATCAAAAGTGTTAGAACACCGTAATTTTTCCAGTTTTTATTGAAATGTAAGCAGTTCAACTCCGGCAAATAACCTTTAATGGTATAAAAGGAGGCAATAGACTGCTGCCGTGGGTTTTTCAGGGAGAGATCAAACAAGCAAACTATTCCTAAAGGTGTTCCAGGTGTTGATTTACATACAAAAAATCATTAGGACAATACTAGGAAGTAGTACTTTATACTAATACAGAATGGTGAGAAAAATCGTAGTCACAAAGGAAGACAGACTGGTTGATCAGGGGTTCATCCTACGTCAAGATATTGATCTAAAACATTAGAAGAAACTAACTACTGTGGACCTTGGTTTCAAATAATGGAAAACCAGCAAAGTCTCCAGACTTAAACCCCATGGAGCTGGTTTGGGATGAACTGGACAGAAGGTGAAAAAGCATCCGACAAATGCAAAAATTCATCGGAACTTCTGCAACGTAGTTGGGTTGAAACTTTCTGAACAATATTTGATGTTCTTTGTAGAAAGAATGACACAAGTGTGCTTGGTTGCTGAATGAGTCAAAGATTTAGATTAAATTGAGTTAAACTAAAAGATTAAATGATTCCTTTAAAAAAAAATAAAAAAAATCTCTGCAAACAGTTTTCTTAAGTTCTAAAAAAGTTCCCTTCCACTGTATTGTGGTGAAGACAGCATGAGATATACCTGGGCAAATAAACAAAACAATCCTCAATGGCTTGATACCACTAGTAAGTGAAAAAATATGTTTTTGTTTCTGAGTCTAGTTAACTGACCCTGTACAAGTAGTAGAAGTGTATGGAGTATTAAGTCATTTTATGTAAGTAAAAGTAGAAATACCTCACTGTGAAACTACTCCACTACAAGTGAAAGTCCTGCATTCAAAACCTTAATTAAGTAGAAGTATATAAGTATTGTATATAAGTCTCTGTCAGTGTTTTACCATTATATATTATAATTATATAATATTATATCCTATATTGTTTTTAGATTAATATTACTGGTGAATTAATTTGTATGTTGCACTTTACTGCTGTTTAAGATTGTGCTAATTGTGCTAACAACTTTATATATTGTTGGATGGCTTCATCTACAACAATGCATCATATTCTATAAGATCATCACAAGTTTGTAGCGACGCTGTCCTGTGAGAACCACTCGTCTCTTTTTTCAGACTAATAACCGGTTGTTTTTGGTAACTCAGTGGTCAGTAACATGACTGTGTGTGTGTGTGTGTGTGTGTGTGTGTGTGTGTGTGTGTGTGTGTGTGTGTGTGTGTGTGTGTGTGTGTTTGAGACAGGTGACCTGGATTACAGCAGTGTTCTTCTTGGGATGTTAGTGATGCAAGACGTTCAACTTGGCCTCTTCATTGCTGTCATGCCGACGATGATCCAGGCACAGAGTGGAGACTTGGACAGGTCAGTTAGCCTTTTTGTTTTTACAAGTGTCCTTTCCCCTCAAACCACACACACATATACACACACCCACACGCAGCTTTTTAAATCTATTGTTCTCCTCTGTGCACCGCAGCTTCCTGTTTGGAAGTCTCCGCGTGCTGTATCTCCTGGCCCAGGTCCTGGCGTCTCTGGCTGCTGTGCTGCTGGTGTGTTTGTTACTCAAATTGTTTCTGATCGGCCCCTATTACAAGAAGCTGCATGCTGAGAGCAAAGGCAACAAGGAGATCCTGGTGCTGGGGATGGCAGCTTTTGTCTTTTTCATGCTGACGGTATGTTCTTTTCTTTAGATGTCTTGAATTCCTTTTTAAAAATGTCTGATATTTCTCCACCAATCTAACATATTTTAACTGCCGTTGAAGAAGCTGTTTTTGTTGATTTTTCTCTTCCTGACGGGCTTTGTAGGTAACAGAGTTTCTGGATGTTTCTATGGAGCTGGGCTGTTTCCTGGCTGGAGCTTTGCTGTCCACACAGGGTCACATGGTCACCACAGAGGTCATGGGATGCCTCGAGCCAATCAGAGATTTCCTCGCCATCATCTTCTTTGCCTCTATTGGTCAGATCCAACATAACCATTTATGAGACATCTCAGCTTTGTTATCAAGGTTCACTTTTGTACCATATACAGTGAGACTTTACTGGCTCGTCGTGTGTGTTTTTGTGATGCTTCAGGTCTCCATGTGTTCCCGACATTTGTGCTGTATGAACTCACCATCCTGCTGGTGCTAACACTCACACTCGTCATTATGAAGGTACCGCACTTTTCTCACTTGTGCTGTTTTCCTTCTCCTGTTCACCTTTGACACACTCTCAGTCCTCCCTCTCTCCACCTTACCCCTCATTTCCTTCCAGTTCGTCATGGCCGTACTGGTGCTGTCGGCGATTTTGCCTCCAGGCTCTCGACACATACGGTGGATTGTGTCTGCTGGCCTCGCACAGGTCAGCGAATTCTCCTTCGTCTTGGGCAGCCGCGCACGTCGTGCTGGAATCATCTCCAGAGAGGTCAGTAATGACTGGTAATACTAGTGCTGACAGTTATTTTGCCCCAGTCCACATTTATATATATCTGTTTTATTCTGTTTTGTCTTTTCATTTGCTTTTTAATTTGCTGTCTTGTGTGAAGCACTTTGTGACCTGGGTTTTGAAAAGTGCTCTATAAATAAAGTAGGGTAGCAAGTAACTATTATTTTCATAATCAATGTATCTGTCAATTGTTTCTTCAGTTGTGTATTGTACTAACAATCCAAAAGCCCAAAATATTTATTTTAAAAAAACACTATTTATAAAATATTTTTGCTTGATTAAACAACTGTAAGGATTATTTTAATGTTTATGTGTAAAGGGACAAGTATATACAGTAGCATGAACCAGTGCTACATAGCACGACGATTCTACGCTAAGCTAATTTGCAATTTCCATCACTAGATGGACCTTTAAAATACATAAACGCCCCCCAATAAAATACGTACAGAACAGCACAACACATCAACAATTTACAAACAATGATCCAATACAAGTACCGTAAAAAGACAATCACCAGATCATTCATTACTACATGAGTGATCCTTCTTAGAAACTGTTTCAGTTTGAGTTTAAATTATAGGGCCGAGATATTTTACTTCTGAAACCTGGTTGACACATTGTCCATTAATCTTTAAATTTAACTAATTAACACTTGACAAGGGCCGAGCCATGGAAGAAAAGCAAGCTGATGCAGTTTTTTTAATGTTGAGTATGAGACATGAGTTTTCAAACCATGCTGTTATGGACTGTAAATGCTGTGACAGCTGGGTAGAAACTGGCAAAACATTATTTGATTATCGAAATTTTTGCAGATAAATTTTCAATCAACTAAACAAATACACTATTAATTGTTTCGCCTCTAAAATCAAAAATATTTATCACTGTTGTAATTGTATTTGGGCTGCTGAATAGCTTTCTGCTGAAGGTCTTCAACTGTAATGTAATTTTTTTTTTTTTTTTTTTTTTTTTGCCATTTAGGGAAACCAGTAAATGATGAGGAGTTTAGAATGAATGCCGGTCCTAAGCTGTTTATAGCTTTATATACAATCAAAAATACTTTAAAATCATGTCTGAATGATACAGGGAGACTTTAGTTCAGCTAAAAAAAAGGGCAATATTCTATTTCTTTTTAGTAAGAGGGTAGTAGCAGGAGAATTGAAGCCTCCTAAACAACATCCATAGCTCCTTGAGGGGGTGATTGTGAAATAAAGTCCGTAGTTTAAAAGTCTAAAGGTTGTGATTATTTTCTATAACATATAAGATTTAAAAAAAAACACAAAACTGTAAGAATTGACATTTACAAAATATAGTCCACATAATATTGGAGAGTATTGGTACAGTGTCAATGTCAGTGATTTGTGCTCAGCAAATAGATTTATAAAATAATATTAACCAACAATTGTATCTTCTCAGTCTTTATTTTTTTTTGTGTCCCTCTCTGCTCAGGTGTATCTGCTGGTTCTCAGTGTCACCACTCTCAGTTTGCTGCTGGCTCCAGTCCTGTGGAGAGTTACCACTCACAGATGGGTTCCCCGGGTCGAGCACAAACCAGTCGCATGACCAGGTGGACTTCAGGGCCAAAAGGTCCCTGCCGTACAGTAACTCTTACACAGCTGGCAGCGACGTCACGAGGAGCAGAAGCCTCATTTGTGCAGAAACTCTCTCATGTGAACGCGCACAACAACGAGACGCAGCCTTTTGGACGAAAAGTTCCTCCTCTGCTTCTTCTTAATCTACCCGACTCAATCTGCTCCATTACAGGAGGAAATCATCATCAGCTTATATTTTGATTTGAGATTTCTTGACAAATGCCTCGGCTCAGATTGTTATTAAGGACATGGGGCAGTGTTGCATAAACGCTATAGATACCCTTTACTGTTTAAGGTCTTATTTGATGATGCATACTAAAGTAGTTTTAGATTATATAACTGAACACCTTCACTCTTCAGTCAACAGTCTTGATGGCTGGACATTATCTGTGACTTTAAAAAAAAAAAAAAATCCTTGATGGGAAGCACACCTGCTTTACAGTTTAGAGGAGAAGCACAAAAGACCGGATTTCCTTCCAGCTCCGATGCTTGTAATGCACTTTCTCTTACAAGTGTGCATGCACCAAAAAGAGAAGCAAAGAAGAAAAAAATTCCCTAGTCAATATTTCTGTTGTTGCATGAATGACACTCATTCATATCTGCACTTTGAACCTCAAGTTTGCCTATTCCTTGAAGCAATCACATGGACCAAATCTGAGGATCAACTCAGCTCCATATACTGTTTTTCTTTTGATGTACATTTTTTTCTTTATTTTTAATAGGAAAGCACTTTTATATCATTTAAAATGGCCTCCATCTTTACTAAAGTTCAAATTTACGTTATTATAAATGGCAGATTCTGCTTCTGATTGAAGTGCAAACCTTCTATCTGCTTTATTTAATAGATGGTATGTGTAGTTTATTCTGATCATTGTACTACTGTGTATTTAGGTGTGATAACACATTCTAGTGATACCTAAAAACTACAATAATTCTCTTTACAAATCACAAATCTTCATTTCTTGTCAAAAAGAATGATACATAACACATCAGTAGAAAACTTAAGGAATGTAGATAATGAAATACAATATAAGGCAGCAGCTCAAATAAACAATTGAAAATACTCACGACAATTTATTCCCTTACATTTAAAGAGAAATCCGGCTGTAGTTACCACTGAATGTCAAACTTATTTGCCTGCTCAACACTTCTCTGCGCCAGAGTAAAGACTTTGAGGGGTGTGATCTCACTGTCAGAGAGCTCTTCTGTGGCATCTCATGCCCTTAATGTCCGTGTCTTAATTCCTAATGTGCAATGTAAATGTGTGTAACACAGCCACATGTTACGGTATATTTCAAGTTTAGTATTGTTTTCAGATGTTTTCCTACAGTAGCATGACAAAGAGGGTATTTGAATTTAAACATGTATGTTGGTGGTCATGACTGACGCCCGCGGGCACAAAGAAATGCTGTTTTCATCAAAATGTTCATGTATTTTGAAATTGTTGAATCAAGTCATTTATTTATTAAAAATGAGACAACAAAGAAGTATTAATGTGGTTCTGTATTTACTCTGCTCTTAGAATGCAGTTCTTTTATGAGGGGAAACGAGAATGAATTGTCAAACTGGGGAGCTCAGTTACATTATAAGCACTGACAGACATCATCTACAGGCTCTGTCAACACAAAAAAAAAGTATTTAACAAAAAACACATCAGAGGGGGACATCTCTGAGTCAGATATGTGATATTTAATCCTCTAATATAGTGGTTCCCAACCTTTTTGGCTTGTGACCCCTAAAAATGAAGTATCTTCTCCTAATGACACCTCATCACAGATTATGGTTTTAGTGTTTGTTGTATTACTCAACCGATAAGTGACTTTTCTTATTCAGATTGGTCCATTTTAAAAGGGATTTTGTTTTTTAAAGCCCCAAAGAGGTTAAAGTATCCAGAATTCACAAGAAACAGACAAAACTAAGAGAGAAGACAGAGAAAATAAACATAATTTATGTACCAAATGCACAGTATGTAGTTCTCTCTGTCTCTTATGTAATTATCCAGTGACCCCTCATTTTTATCCTTACCTCTCTACACGACTACTAAACACATATACTTCCTGATGAATGCATTGTAAGGCTTTTGTAGGAAGCTGCATTTATCTTCCCTCTTCATACCCACTGCACTGAAACCAAAAGAGAAGCCTGTGTGTGTGTGTGTGTGTGTGTGTGTGTGTGTGTGTGTGTGTACTGTGTAAGCTGATAACCCACAAGCTCTGCAGTCAGGAGATTTTTGAAAAACCTTATCACCATCATCATCCTATTAGTGAGCGCACAAATACTCCACAGACAGTACTTGAGTAGATTTTTAGGGGTATACTGCTTTATTTTTCATAATTGATAGGTTAGCTTATTTTGCTTATACCAACTGAAAATAAATCTTCCCTAAAGCTTGAGCTGGCAACTTTGTTAAATACTTTTATGAGACCAAACTGAAATTGGAATGAATTTTTATTGAGAAACTTTATCGTTTCATTTAGTTGCATTTGTCACGAACTTCGTAGGACACATTTAGCTTTTTTTTTTTTTTAACTTAAATTCACCTCAAGAATCTCGTTGAATCTGTCAGTCATAACTCCTCAAAATGAGTTTTCCTCACACATCGTTTAGATTTATAGATTTTACTGTTTAATTCATGGCAAAATCTAAAAATCAGAATACAAAGAAGTTCATGAATCACTCAGCAAAGCAAATCACGTTTATAAAAGCACCGCACAGCACAGAGATTTAAGTGGGCCTATAATGGCGGGTTAAGTTGAATACAAGTAGTTTAAAGGTTTTTAAAGAGACAGAATCACTATTGATCTGTAGACACCTGCTCTGTCTTTGATACTGACAGGTGACATGATTCTGGGATAGCTGAGGATCTTCTTTTCTGTCTCTCATTTCACTGCTTTGAGGTAGAAGATGACTTTTCCTTCGTAGGGGTCATGGTAGTTTTCGTAGCTGATCTTTTCAGAGACCACTCTGCACTGGATCTTGGCGTGCTTCTCTCCGACCAGGCTGAACTGAACAGCCACCAAGGGGTTGACATAGGTAGGCTGAGGAAAAGGAGTCAGAAGACAATGCAGACTGTTGGTTACTGTTATGTGTTTGATTTTTTTTTTCCCTAGGATAACATATTGATAAAACTTAAAGGAACAGTTTGACAATTTGGGAAATTTATTTAAGAATATGCAACAAGGGTCGGATTTATGCCCCATGTTCTTTAACTCAGTTTGGTTATAAGTTACTTAAATGCAAATTTATTTAAGAATATGTACCATTCGAGCCCTGTATCAACTGGAATGATAGCGTATTAAAACTAGATCTTGACACAGAGCCTCAAGATCACACAAAAGATTAGATAAAATTTGGGAAAACCCTTTTTTAAATGGAGGTTCTGGGATCCCACTGCAGTGGCCCACTTTGCCCAGTTTGTAATCCAGCCTTTTTGACACAGGGCACAGGTAATAATACAGGAGCCGCCTTAAGGCCTTTACCATTTGACCATGGATTTGTTACAACAAACCAAGTGCTACAAATCAAGTGTGGGGCCATTAGCTGCTTTGCCCCGTTGATCATCCAGAGAACTTCTGTTAACGACGTAAGCTTCTCTCGATACAGACTCGTGCTCAGTGGTCGTGGGATTTTCTTGCTTACCTGTGCCAGTTTTCCATAATAAGGGAAATAAGAGAGATCCATAATTCCCCTGTCAGGGAAATACTCAGTTT
Source organism: Xiphias gladius (assembly GCF_016859285.1). NCBI lineage: Eukaryota > Metazoa > Chordata > Actinopteri > Istiophoriformes > Xiphiidae > Xiphias > Xiphias gladius. The sequence goes on along the minus strand of NC_053400.1, from coordinate 23,558,265 downwards.
TGGCCACATTGTCGTGTCCCTCCTATAAACAAACATAGACCAAAAAAAATGTATCTTATTAAAGATAAGGTCAACTGATTTTACATATAAAAAAAAAAAAAATCAGTTTACCTATCATGATTCAGCTTGTGAAAAAGCTGTATAATGTCTTAATGCTTAGCTCGGAGCATACAAATTTATAATGCAAGCTTGTCTTACGAAATGGGGTTGAAAGACATGGATGTTTACCAGGCAGAGAGGTTCTAATGAAAAGAGTTGGATTATGGGAAATGCAGGATCCAGTGCTTTTGCAGCCTAACCCATGCTGGGATTAAAAATCAGCATATCCCTGTCTCTGCTGCATCAGTTATGATCATTCTCTCTTTGATTTGTCTCTCACAAGCCTTCCAATATCCTAAATCAGTGGTGTACCCCTTTTAATTATATGTGAAACTTCAGACCCATGTTCTTTAATGCAATGCTGCTAAAATTAGTATACGCAGTTGTTGCTCACCAGTATGGTGCAGTTGACATATGGAGGAAGTTCAGTCTTATTAGAAGGCAAAAAGTCAATGATCTGCAGAGACAAAACAGAACATTTTGTCATGGTTATTGAATGTGATTTCATTTTGTCTTATGTACTGCAAAGATCCAAGTTTTCCCAAAGCGCTCAGAAGGATGTTTATTAATTAAGCGTACCCTGTTCATCTTGATGACGACACAAGGCGTGCTGCTGTTGTAGCCAAAGGTCGGATCCTCAAGACCTGAGCAGGCTCCCAGCATGCTTTGCTTGAAGGGACATGCCCACTTTGTTTGGTGAGGGGCAGAGAAGGTTTTCTGGATGAAATACTTTCCCTTAGTGCAGTTATAGTTGTTACATTCAAGCTGCTTGGTGTCGTTGTAGGCTGAAAGAGAGAGAGAGAGAGAGAAAGAAAGATTTACATGTCTTTTTTTGAAATTTTCGCCATGTCAAATTTTAAATAACTGTCCACCAAATAAATACTAACGCCTCAGGAACTTATGAAGGATGTTGGACATCTCCATCCAGCTGGCCTTGTCTGATGTGTTGTAGCTGATTTCAACAACCTCCTCTCCGTAAGTGTCCGGCCAGACCATCACCCCTAAACGAGCAAACAGAGAGCTGGTTAAGAGGCACTGAGGTTTAGTTTATTATTGTCTTAACTCTTTGTTGTTGTTGTTGTTGTTGTTTACCCGGAGATTTTAGCCGGTCTTGGTAGTCAGGGGCGTACGGATCCAAGGTGTACATGAGCACATAGATGGCCAAAGAAAAGAGGCTCGTCATCACCACGTAGAAGGCCACATAATACAGACTGATGTACACTGTGAAGGAGAGAGAAAGATACAGAGTTTTGTTTTTTTTGTTTTTTCATCAACACACATCGTCAGGGTTTCATGTTCATGGGGACATTGCCGCTCTTTGTCCAAGAGCCCCTCTGATATTGTAAAAAGGCTCATTTTAAAGCTTCTTTTTGATAGGTGTTGTAGATGTTTTCATTTGAGCATGCAAAATAATGTACAGTAAAATAAAGAAGGAGGATAAAAAAAATCCTTCCTGTATTTAGCGAGGCAGTTAAAATGAAAACACTCAGGACGCAGAGCAGGGTTTTGGGTGTGGCTACAAAGGTGTATGTCTATATTTGCAGGGGTCAAGGTGTCCTCCATCAATATGAGCTGAACTTAATCTGATTGTAAGATCAAACAAAACAAAGCCAAAGCTAATCTTACAACAGCAGGCTTATCTCTTCCTGTTCACAGGCTGCAAACATACACTTCGCTGTGGTGATATTAAAAGGACAGAAAAAGTCACACAGTGGTACATGATGTGTCGCTGAGCACGTGTGTGTGTTTGTCTTTTAGTACATTCACAGTCAAGTTTAATTTGAAATGAATGCACTTCCAATTTGTGAATCTGTTTCAAAAATTAATTTTAAAATTCCTCTCGAGCCAACCGATTTAAAGGCCAGGGTCCGAATTTTTGATGTTTTATCTCAATACAATACTCACGTGCCAATATGCTCTGTTATAGATTAAACCACCTACCAATATATAAAGTTGTTCAAAATACCTCCGCATCAACCAGCTACAACATTAAAATGATGCTTCCAATGAAAGCTTTTAATAATAATAATCCACTATTGTAATATGGTATATGATCATATAATACTGACAAGAGCCATTCTGCCACATAATGAGTACTTCTTATATTTTTACTTATATAATTTTACATATTTTTCTTGTATGGAGTATATTTATCTTGAAGTATTGCTGCTTCTTTCTCCACTGCCCATAGATGCACTGAAGGAGATACCAGGTTGCTGTAATCCTTGTTCCTGTCCATACTGGCCGAGAAAGATACCCACGTGACTCGGATGTATTGCCCACTTGAATTAACCTGATTTTTACAGTGCATGAATGGTGAGTCACCTCAGGGCCAGAATGGACGGAAGAAATAACTACAAAGATCCAGAAATCATAGGATGTACATACGGGCATCTGACTACTGTTTTAAGACAGACTCAAAGGAATCTATCCTTTAACTTTAATTTGAGAAAGTCTTTACTAGAGAAACACCAGATATTGTAAAGGTCAATCTCAGTTGTTCCGGAGGGGCAAAATAATATAAACACATTTTTGATGCAATTTACAAGTTTGGCAAATTTTACAATATTTGATTTTTCTTGACATTGGCTCATGTAAGGATTCAGTGTGATTCAACTTGTGTTTAAAAGAGTTGTTAGGATAAAGTACTGTTAAAGTATTTTTCAGTCATTGCTGGTGAGATAAAGTAGCCGTTCCCTAAATGTTTTGCAGCACTGGTCACTAGCAATGAAAAATGATGCAATACGGCAAAGAGAAATGTTTCAAAGAACTAGACAACATATGTCAAACAAAAAAACTGCACTGCGGAGTTGTTAATGAGGGTAATTATTTTATTCCTACCCCATTTCTCTGGTGTTCTTCCCATAAGCGTCCCATTGTCGGAGTTCCAGACAAAACGGCCAAAGTCTTCACATCGCTGCCCACAGGTCCTCTTCTCCTTCAAGGTGGCCATGATGAAGCTCTGTGCTGACCAGGATCCACAGCAGACCTTTTCTTTCCTTTACTCAGCTCTACCTTTTACTTCTCTTCTTCCTTCCCTCAATCAAGATTCAAACAGTAATATCTGTTTTATCCTCTCTCCTGTCCCTCCCCAAAGATTTTGAGGCCCTTTTAGGTGTGTGCTGTATGTCTTGTCCCCTGTTTCATTCTCTCTCCCGGTAAAAGCTAAAAGTCACTCCCTGGATTTCATTCCAGAGTGTGATGTAGGTGTTATCTCTTATTCACTATTTATAAGGCCATGATAAGACAGGCATGCAAGGGGTAGGGACGCTGAGGTAGGCCAGCATAGGAACAGGTGAACTTCCTTCTTCAGCAACAACGTCCTTTACTCCTTGGGGAAACCTCAGGATCACCTTGAACAGCCAGGCAGCGTACTGAAAAATAAACCAAGTCTTAATATAATAAAGAATAAATTTTAGGTATACATTGTAACAATGTTATCACAGATTAAGTGTGATAACATGAAGAGTCAAAAAAAATATGATAATTGCTCATCAAGTTCCCGGAACTGAGTGGGACATCTTTAAATATTTACAGCTATTAAAATAAAGAAAAGCAGCAAATCATCAAATAAACTGGAACCAATTCATGTTCTGCACATTTATTAAAATGTATCAGCATGGCTGAAGGGGATGGCAATGTTGGTCAGTCGGTTGTTCCACCACTCTGGTCCTGACTGAAACATCTCAACAGCTGTCGATGGACTGCTGTGAAATTTTGTACAGACATTGGTGACCCCCAGAGGATGAACTGTTTTTTTGGGGGGGGACATGAATGTTTGGTGTCATCATCAGATCAAAATCAATTTGTCCAGTTCTTTGGTTTATGACAAAATATCTGCAAGACATTCCCGTCAGCCTCAGCTGTACTTTGTGATGAGTTCTAAATAGCAAACGTTTGAATGCTAAAGCGCTAAACTAAGAAGGTGAACATAGTAAACATTAATGTAATACCTGCTTAACATAAGCATGTTAGCATTGTCATTGTGATCATTTTAGTGTACTGATGTTAGCATTTAGCACAAATCACTACTGTGCTAAAGTAAAACTTCACAGAGGTGCTAGCATGCCGGTAGATGATCCTGTTGCCTGCAAAACAACATTAATCATTACTGATTATCATAAATGTTCAGCAATTTTATGTCCATCGTGATTAATTAATTAACTGTCCTAGCAGTGGGAAAGACACCTGAATTTTCTACTTCTTGTTCCCTCTAAACCATATGCCCAATAATGCACTAAGTGTCTAGAGCCATGCTAGCAGCTCCGTGGAGCTATATCGGTAGCATGGCATTGCTAACATGCTGATGTTTAGCAGGTGTGATGTTTATCTCATGTTCACCATTTAGTGTGTTAGCATGGAAACATTTGCAAATAAGCACAAAACACAAAGTGCAACTGAAGCTGATGGGGATGTAATTAGTTTTTCAGGTATTTGATCATAAACCAAAGTAAGGGCAGATTGAAATTCAGACCTAAATTATTACAGCTCACTGTGAGAGGAACATGACTGTCTGTGCCAAATTTCATGGCAGCCCTTCCAATAGCTGAGATATTTCAGTCTGGACCAAAGTGGTGGATCCACGTACTAACAGAGCAACTGGAGCCGTGCTAGCATGGCTAAAAACTGTTACCTCACCATTGAAGGGAATCATTAGTGGAAACCACAATAAAGTTAGTACTACTTGTATCTCAAAGAAATTAATTTCTCTCAACACCTGTGTTTTTAGACTCATTGCAGGTTTGCAGGTTTTATAGAAAGAGATGAGGTTTAAAACCGGCAAAGTGAGACCAGAAGAGTACAAGACCATTACTCTGGTCTGCAGTACTACTGGGAACACTTTTTTCTTTTCTCTCATTTCTCACTGTAACAGCGGCTATTTTGCCACTTTCTCTCTCTCAACTTCGCCGCATTCCTCTCATTACCATCCCACTACACGCACACCACATCTCTTCCTCCTCTCCCTCTCTCCTTCTCACTTTCATTTTCTGTCTCTGCTCTCCATCATGTGCCTTCGTTTCACTCTTTGTTCCCTCCTCTTCGTCTGCAGCGTGCACATGGGCCTGCATGGGATAAAGCATTACAGAGTTACATAGTGGATAAATCCCCTTGTGGAAAGGCGATGAGTCAGGGAGATCTGCATGTGTGTCAGCCTCATTCAGGGAAACACTTAACTGTCTGTGACTCTCTGCAGCGAGCAGATGGTCATATGTATGATACACTCAGCTTCTGAATCACTGGAGGAAGAAAAAAACCATATCACATCTTGTTCTTATCTGGTTTTCAGTCATTTATCATCTGCTTCTCTGCTACCATCATCTTCTTTTTGCCATCTCTTCTCTGCACTAATTTCCAGTCGTCTACTTTCACTTCTATATCCCTGTAACAGCTTTTCTCTCTAGCTTTTGCTGCGTCTCGCACATTTCTCCGTCCCTCCTCCTCTCTTTCCCGCTGTGTCACCATGGATATTGGTGGCCTGACAACAGTGGTGGCCAACTCTGCCTACATCTCAGCCCGTGGGAGCTTTGATGGCACTGCCAACCCTGCATCCAATCGAGACAAGAAGTACCACTCCCGCCTGAAGCTGCCTCACATCACGGTGTGCGAGGGTCTGCGGGAGAGTCTAGACCTGGGCTTCCAGACTGTTTGTGTGGAGCAGCCCATCGGCAAACGTCTCTTCCAGGAGTTCCTAGACTCCAACAATGAGTATAAAGGTCCCTGCCGCCTGTGGAAGGATATTGAGGAGTACAACATGGCTGAGGATGAGGATCGTGTGAAGAAAGCAGGCAAAATCTTGTCCCGGTACATGGAGCCTGATGCCAAGTATTTCTGCCCCTTCCTGCCAGAAAACGGCATCACAAAGGTCAAAGAGAAACACCAAGAGGCCGGGGATGATCTTTTCAATGAGACCACGGACAATGTGATGGACTTTCTCAAGGAAGTGCCCTACACTTTTTTCCTGGAGAGTATGTATCTGAAAAGGTTTCTGCAGTGGAAGTGGCTGGAGATGCAGCCCATGGGAGAGGACTGGTTCTTGGATTTTCGTGTGCTGGGGAAAGGGGGTTTTGGGGAAGTGTCTGCCTGTCAGATGAAGGCGACGGGGAAACTCTACGCCTGCAAAAAGCTCAACAAGAAGAGGCTGAAGAAGAGAAAAGGCTTCGAGGTAAGTAAGTACATCATGACAAACCCTTTCTCATCAGAGAAAGAGTGAAAAACTCTGTAGATGCAGATTACAGATATCAAGATTATTACCCAGGGCTGTTATAAATTGCAGTTTGTGCAGTGGTTGGAATTTGGAAACATGAGTTATGGTCTAATTTGTCTTTTATATACAGTATCTGAGTAATCCGCCCCTCTAAACAACAGTCAGTAATAACATGGAGCCTTGCAGATGACGATAGGCACATTTGGCTTATATGATTAGCCCTCAGCATTAGAACATTTTGATCTCCTTATAAAGTGCCAAACCTGCCATGTTTATAAATGGAGCAGCTCAGGAGTGGATTCCGTAATCTCGTACTCAGTCCACAAAACAGAAACAAGGTGCCTGTAATGTCACTTGGGGGGCTTCAGTACCTCAAAATGTTACTAAAATTATCTAGTGAGTTCACTGTATCCTGACAGATTAAACAAAAATATGCTTTCTGTGTAACTCGCTTTACAGTATTTTTGACACTGATATTGCTACACCAGGGTGATCAGGGTCAATACAGTAAAATATGGTCAAAGTAATGCTGGTTAGCTCTGTATTTGACTTTTGACTATGAGGAAAACAAGCTTTGTTTAGATGCAACAGTGTATCTCACGTGGAAATCGAGCTGCCCACACACAAGATGTGTTTTTAATATTTACCTCATCTTTTTAAAAGTTTTTGGGTAACACTTGATAATACAGCCTGCAATTTACAGTTTCGATTTTGATGCATGAATCAGGTATCGATAAAATACCTACTGTTTCCTACTGGTAGTTAAATGTTGTTATCTGAGGAGAAAAAAAACTATAATGAAGTCAAGTAATAATACCATGTATAGATGTAGGTGGCTAATGTTTAATGAGGAAACTATAAATTATTATGTTAATAGTTTTATACATTTTTACACATTTATGAACTCCATTTTTCTCCTTTTTACTCTTTAATTACACTGTAAGAAAAAAGGTTGCTAATAACATTTTTCCCAAACTTCAGTATTGTTTCCCAGTATTGTTCCCTGTACGTACTCACTATTTACAAAAATGCTTAGAGAATAATTTATTTCTGCTTTCATTTAAAAAGCCCGGTTATTACCTTTCTTGTTTTCTTCGCCTGTATCTACATTTAAGTATCCGTAAGAACAGGTTGCTGTTTTATTTCTACATGATTCATATAACAAAATTACACTGCAAATTTGCAGGCTGTTACAGTGTTGTGTTGTTTTCTTGTTTGGTTGTTTTTTATTTTCGTAAGTTCTCATGAAACTTTATATATATGGTGCTCTGAAATCGTACGTTCAAAAGCAATCATACATGGTGTAAAATTACTTCCTTGATTGGATGTTAAGTCATGACTGCAATGCTGCTGTGCAGCCACCTCTTAAGTGTCGGACGTCAGCGTTTCTCACAATCGTATCACACCTTCTCTGTACGCCACAAGCCTGACAATGCTTTCCTACGACTCTTCGACCTTCAGTAGCAAGGAAATGGAAAGAAAGAGTTAATTAAGGCGAAATATGACGACCATGTAGTCCAGCTGAACTACTTAGACTTGCTTAGCCTTGTTTCGTTGATAACGTAGAACGTTTTGATGCACAAATGGTGCACGTGTACAGACAGGAATATTTGTGTGTCATCACTGTGCCCAGTAAAGACGATAATAGCCTCGAGTGCTGTAAACACTGTAAATATCAACTCATATCTGCTGTCGCTTCCTGTCCTGTAGGGGGCGATGGTGGAGAAAAGGATCCTGGCTCGCGTTCACAGCAGGTTCATTGTCTCTTTGGCGTATGCCTTCCAGTCAAAAACAGAGTTGTGTCTTGTCATGACCATCATGAACGGAGGAGACCTGAGGTGAGATCTCATTCCCTCTCGCTCGCTGATATCCTGACCACAACATCTCCTACTAACAGTATTTTTTTAATTTTTTTAATCCCCATATTTCAGTTTCTCCCTTTGATCCTACATCCTCCCAGGCTCTGCCAAAGGGATCTTATGTAGATATAATGCAACCCTATATTAAGAATCAACATTTTAATATACTACATTTTAAAATAGTGTAGAATATGGGATCAATGATTCACAGTGCCTGTTTCCTGATGTTTCCCCACAACCCCTTTCTTTTTTTCCGATGAATGGCTTAAATGTCCACATATAATGTTTATTTGTTGTATAAACCTGTATATAATGTACGTAGGCTTGCAACTAATGACTTTTTACCCTAGAAAAGGAGGTTATGTTTTCAGTTGTTTCTGTTTGTTGGTTTGTTTATCAGCAGGATTATGCAAAAAGCACTGAACCGATTAGCACTGAACTTGTTGAAGGGATGTGGCATGGCCCAGGGAAGAACCCATTAAATTTTGGGGCAGATCTGGAACATTTACAATGAATTTTAATTTTTCTCTCTGAAGTCTGGTTTATGTTGTTTGACATTGGCCTTGGCGGAGGTATGCGCTCTCCTGAGTGCCCTTCTAGTATTCATTATCAATTAATCTGTTGATTATTTTCTTGATTAATCATTTTGTCTATATAATGTCAGAAAATGGTAAAAAAAAAAACGGCTGTTATAACCTCTCACAGCCAAATGTGATATATTTAAATAGTTTGTTTCATTCAGTAACAGTCAGTTTAACAATCCACACTCCAAAGATATTCATTTTACTATGGTATATGTCAAAGAAAAGCATCAAATTATTCTATTTGAAAGGCTAGAACTAGCAAATATTTGGTATTTTTGCTTGAAAAATGACTGAAACGATTAATTAACCATCAGAATAGATGCTGATTATATGTCTGCCAATTGACTAACCAATTAATCAATTAATCGTTGCTTACAGTACACGGGGTGGTACTCAAGTGCACTGCATTTGTCTCCTTTGAAAAGCAAAGAGTATGTGTATAAAGAAATGTGTGCACTGTACATGTTTCCTTACATGATCCTGAGTCCTCTCTCTTTATGCCACTAGGTATCACATTTATAACGTGGATGAAAACAACCCGGGGTTTAATGAGCCGAGGTCTTGCTACTATGCTGCGCAGATCATCCAGGGCCTGGAGCACCTCCACCAGAAGAGGATCATCTACAGAGACCTCAAACCAGAGAATGTGCTGCTGGATAATCAAGGTCGGACACTCGTGTACTAGAAAGAAAGATGTAGTTTTTAGTGCTTTGCGCAAGTTTCTCAATGTTGTGCTGTCGGTAATTTATATGACTGTCAGACTGAGGTAATGTAACTCAACAGATGCAGATCATTTGCCCACTTAGAGGTAATTTATGCATTCAAGAGGCCATTTTGGTTCATCTGGGAGTTAAACGGTGAATTATGGGGTACTGTCTAATATTTTGACCACTAGAATATTTGAGTAAAACTTTAATGTGACATTTTGACAAATCTGCTTATTTGCTTTCTTGTCAAGAGTAAGATGAGAATATTTGCTCCACTCTGCAGTCAGGAGAATATTAGCTTAGCTTAATGTTAGCATAAAGACTGGATGCAGGGGGAAACAGCTAGCATGGCTCTGTCCAAAGGTAACACAATGTGCTTAAAAGCACCAGAGAAGCTCACTAATTAACACGGAATATCTCGTTTGTTAAATTCAGACGAAAATCAAAGAGTAAAAATCACAAGTTGTGGTTTTACGGGATGACTTTGCAGAGTATTGAACAGAGCCAGACTAGCAGTTTCCCCTTGCTTACGGTATTTGTGCTAAGCTAACGGTGTTCAGCTTCATATTTACCATACAGACATGCAAGAAAATGAATTAGCACATTTCCTAAAATGTTGAACGATTCCTTCCAAACCATTCAATTTAAACCCCTCAGCCTACAAATTATAGTCCCTCACCTTGAAACACACACACACACACACACACACACACACACACACACACACACACACACACACACACACACACACACACACACACGCTGGTCTGTATAAACACACTGAACCACCCACACACACTTCCCACTAACAGTACACACTGTGTCTTACATCTAACACAAGGACGTCTTTGAGTTATCACACTACTACAGGTTAACGAGGCAGAGACGTAGAGTGCAGGTCAACATTCGTATCTGTGACGTGCACAGCTCTTGACATAGGCCTGGTGTTTGCTCTCGCAGGTAACGTCCGTATCTCTGACCTTGGGCTGGCCGTGGAACTTGCCGACGATCAGTTCAAAATCAAGGGCTACGCTGGAACTCCAGGTGCAGAAAAAAAATATATATATATATCACCAAACTGACATTTACCTGGTTGTAGTTGTTCTTAACAGCAGGATCTGTGAACAAGACCCACACCCACAAAGCCCACAGCTCTCCAGTGTTTATCTTTCTAACTCTGCAATTAATATATGACATTTACCTTGTCTCATGTAATTCCACATCCTGCAGTGTACTGTATACTGTGTACTCAGTAGCTGCTATTACCTCCCTAACCAGTGTTACCTGAATGACTGGAATCAAACTACCCAGCAACTTTATAAAAGAGCACAACGACTGAATAGAGCAAAAATCTGCCCTTAAATAGAATCCATGCTTATATCTGCATTAATAGATAGTATAAGCACAGTATATACTGTATGCTAAATCTGTCATAGTTGTTTTATCTCATGTTTTCTACAAATAAAAAACCATATCGGGTTATCATATTGAATTTAGATAAACTAAAATAAAAATGATTTTTGAATAGTGGAAGTATTTAAAGTCATTTTACTTTGAGTGTTGGGAGCAGAACGTACTTCATTATGTGTTCAAATTATTAATACAGTAACATAAAGCTGGCATTTTTATGCTGTAGCTAGCAGGGCCATAGTTATCACTGAGGATACTTTGGTCATGTAAGGCACAACGAGGAGTTTACATTCGACAGTTATGCACATAGCCCACATTTTCTGATTAATTTTTAAAGGCAAATTCGGAATTTTTTTTAGATTAAATGTTTTGAAAAGAAAACCAAAGAGTCCCGCAGACTGTCCATCACTTGAACTCACTTTATCAAGACGACGTTTCAGTCCTCAGACTTTGACGAAGAATCAAAATACATTGAACTCACAGGCATTTGGCGTTCTTTGTCGGACTTAGACCGCTGCTGAGAAAAATCTGTGAAACTACAGTTAGACCATAATGGAGGGAGATCAAATTTACAGAAAATATAAAATAAAAAAGTTTAATGGATAAATAGAATGCAAAATGTTATTTTAAAAAATTGTACAGAGGTTGGTTGGTGACTGGTCAAAACTTTCTCAGTTGGGTGGGGTTTTATTCGGTGGGAATTTTGACTTCTGGCCTCAGTGTATCTAAAATCCTGGCTAAGGCCCTGGTAGCCAGTTCAGGTGGTGCAATGTCAAAAATTACTGTATATTTGTGCTACTATATTACGTACTGCTATATATTAGCTAGTAGATAGTATATTTGTAAAAACTCTGCACGGTTGCCAGTCACTGACGCTGTAAAAATTTATAGGAGCAAGAACAAGTACAATATTTCCCTATGAAATGCAGAGTGGTATAAGTGTAAAGTTTTATAAAAATAGAAATACTCAAGTAAATTACAAGTACTTCAGAACTGTAGGTTCAGAACTTGAGCAAATGTGTGTTTTAGTAGCAGCTGTAGTGGCTCTTTGATCTCAGGATTTTAGTTTTGTACAGATCCAGTGTTTGTACAGATCTGTTTAGCAGTTTAAATTGGAAATGGGTCCTCTTCGTCTCGTCCCTCACAGAAAGGTTATGACCTGTGTCCTCTCACCTGCAGGTTTCATGGCTCCAGAGCTGCTGAAAGGAGAGGAGTACGACTACTCTGTAGATTATTTCACTCTGGGGGTCACTCTGTATGAGTTTCTGGCTGCCAAGGGACCCTTCAGGACCCGAGGAGAGAAGGTAAATGAAAATGAAATTACTGCCGTGAAATATGAAGCCCTGAGCCTTCATTTAAACTTTAAATTTACAGATTTGATTACAAATTAGTCGTGCTATAAATGTACATCCATGTATATATTTACTTTATAGAAGATTTAAAGTGGTATTGTTAGGCGTATTCAGATGATTGAATGAATATTGACCTGAATGGCCTTATTATTTATCTGCATGTCCTGCAGATAAATAATAAATAAGACTTTAAAGGGTGACAATGTGTTGAAGTTGGACTAATGTGACGTGTGCAGGTTTTCAAAGAGAAGCTCATCGCTCTGGTTCTGTTTGAAGGTGGAGAACAAGGTGGTGAAGAAGCGGATTCTGAACGATCCCGTAACTTATCCAGAGAAGTTTAGCGAGAACGCCCGGTCCATCTGTGAGGGTCTGCTGTGCAAAGAGGTCGACAAGAGGCTCGGCTTCAAGAACGGTTCATGTGATGAGCTCAGGGCGCACCCCTTCTTCAGCGAAATCAACTGGAGGAAACTGAACGCAGGTCTGTTTCAGACAGAAGCAAATGTGGAAAAATGGGGAACTTAGAGTTTCCTCGGTCGTTACCAGTTAGTTTTCGTATGATTTTGCACTAATACACTCATCTTTTTTTTTATTGTTTTCACAGTTTTATTTACTTTCTGCTTTTGTTTTTGAAAGTATTCCAATATTTTCTACTGCTTTCGTATGGATTTTTAATAATAATTTACAATGTTGCAACTGGACATAACCTATATTTAATCCTCAATACCTACTTTTGACAGTTTTTCATGTGAAAATACCTTAACTGCAGGTTTTCTGAATTTCATGCAGGGTTTCTGCATTCATAACCAAATTAAATTAAAGATCCTTTTAATACCACATAGAATACAATACAATACCTTCGAAAGAATGAATCAAAGAATGACAGAAATGCAGTAAGGAAAATAAGGCCTACAATTATTTATTGGTTAATCCAGTATATAATAATAGACCAACAAAGTCGTGACGTTAACCTCTTAAATAATAACCAAGGTTGTTTTTCCAAACTTTCTAGCTGCTGTTTCAGTGAAAATTTTAAGTTTTGAGCAGGGATTAAATACTGTTCTCATTTCTCTAACACTGTTTTGGGGTCGTCTGTGTGGTAGTTTTGTTTGTTTATGTTACATTTTTTTTAACATTGGAAATTTTTTTAAATGTTTGTGTCTGGGGTAGAGTCTTCTTCAGAGGCTGGTCAGTTATGAGTCTGGTTATACATGTAACCTTGTTGTAGAGTATATATAGGATGTGTTTGCATCGATTCTGTAAAATATGCTGATGAAGGCCATGTGCAAAGAGCAGACTCTGACTTTCAGTTAGCACAAACAGACTGGGACGTTTGACCAACCGTGTCTGTCTTTTCGTGATAGATTGCGTATTAAAAGGCGAAAAAAAAGAGAGGGGAAAATAAGAAAACTCCCGGATCACAGTGCCTGACATGTGCATTTTTCTGTGCTGTGTCTCCTCAGGGATCCTCACACCCCCTTTCGTGCCAGACTCCAAGACAGTTTATGCCAAGGACATCGATAACGTCGGAGCCTTCTCCACGGTTAAAGGTGTGCAGCTGGAAGACAAGGACACGGCTTTTTTTGACGAGTTCGCCTCCGGCAACATCTCTGTCCCCTGGCAGGAGGAGATGATCGAGACGGGGATCTACGGCGAGCTCACAGTCTGGGGCCTGGATGGTGCTTTGCCCAACGACCTGCGGCGCGAATCCATCCTGGAGCAGCCGCCCAAGTCCTCCACCTGCACGGTTTCGTAAGAGGCTACAGTGCATGGACTGAATGGGACTTTGTTTCCTGAGCACTTTTCGTACACCATTTCCGATTAGTGGTCGATCTGAAGGGGACTGAACGTTATTGATGATGATGAAGACTTTTTACCAGCAGTGCAGCTCTAATAGATCATGATAATGCACTTTTAATGCACTTTCACAGTTAATTATTGCTTGAACAACCTTTTACTGTAAAACGTTGATTTTATGTGGACTGACGGTTTTTTCTTTAGTGTGGAACACTTCCGTCTTGCTTTAGACACCTATTTCTTAAATTGTACTACTGTTGATTTTTTTTTTTTTTTTCGAGGTATGAATGATCAGTTATGATGTGTGTGTCAGTGTGAATGAACTGTAAGTCAGAAGTGTTTTTCTGTTTCCTGATATTCATGACAAGCAGATAGTGCAGATCTCTGGTTTTATTTAGCTGCCATGTGAGCTGACAGCGGCTCTCTCTCTTCACCGGCCCACGGCTCATTTGTCTATAACGCTCTCGGACACATTTTTGTATGAGAAAAAAAAAATCAGGGGACATGACACGCACATACCTGTGAATACACGTGCTACACGCGTATTTTTGTCTGTATTCCCACTTCTTGCTTCTCCCCCGTGTTATAACCGTTTTGCAGCCTCAGAAGTGTAAATAAGCTTGTTATCCACTGCTGCAGAGATGTTTATGAATTTAAATAAACATTTTGCCGTTAAAATCAGCCATGTTCTGTGTGTGACTGACACATGAACAGGTCCAGTTCCTCCACCAAGGGCCAATCTTCATCCTGGGGGCAGCAATATGTATGTAATAGAGTGATGAAGCCAAATATAAGCAGACAACACCAACTTCAAGACTTTCAGTAACTGCCTGGATTTAGAATGAGGACATACTGAAATAATTTCTGTTGTATATGTGGCAGTATACACACAAGTCTTACTTTTAATTCAGTGTGTTGAAATGTTTTTATAGCTAATAGTCCGGCAAAATTGAACAAATTGTTTACTATTGTAATTTAAGGACTGCATATGTTCTACCCTTTGACCTATACATTTGATTTTTCTTTTTTCTTTTTTTTTTAACGTAAAAGGTTGACCTGAGAAGTAAGTAGTAACTACAACTCTCAAATAAATGTAGTGGAGTAAAAAGTTCATTATTATATACTGAAATGTAATGGAGCAGAAATATAAAGTGACATAAAAAGGAAACAGCTACTCAAGTAAATTTCCAGTCTACTTAAGTGCAATACTTGAGTAAATGTACGTAGTTACTTTCCACTGCTGTCAAAACCCCAAATATAATCCCATTAAAATCACAGAAGATAAAGAAAAACAAGAAATACATACAACTGAGATGCTGAAACTGGGTTTGGATTTTTTTCTTGAAAACTGACTGAAATGATTAATCAAAATAGTTGCTGATTCATTTTCTGTCAGTTTGAGTAATTGGTTACTTTTAACTTTACACTACTTGCATACTACATAAATGATATTTTTACTCTGAATTATCACCAAATATGTGATATCAGCACACCAGTATTTCCTCTACGTTCTCACTAAATCCACACAACACGATGAGGCCAGAGCACTTACCTTCGCTGTGTTAAGGGCGTCATGTAGTCTTGGAAAAGTCTGACATCTTAAAAACATGGGTCAAACTTTAGTATATCTATTACAGCTGCAACAAGTAGTCGATCAATTGATTAGTTGCCTGACAGAGAATTTAATCAGGAACTATTTTGATGCACAAATAATCGTTTTTGTGAATTTTTAAAGGAAAAATGCAAATCAGTCGCTGCTTCCAGCTTCTCAAATGTGAGGATTTTCTGCTTTTCTTCTTCTTCCATAACTAAACCAACCGAACGTCGTTGGATTTTTGGTTTGTTGGTCGAATAAAACAAACCATTTGAATGCATTTTCCCACTACTTACTGACATTTCATAGGTGGGCCTGAAGCTGTATACAGTATATGGCTGGTTTGTCAAGCGTTTGGCCGATGGAGGGCGCTGCACACCCATATTACTGCTGTCACAGTCCACATCACCGCTGCAGCATCATGACCAGTCAGGGATGCAGACGTTCAAAACCCACTCAGCAAACCTGCTGCTTTGTTGTGATTCTTATTGAGTTCAGCCACGTCCAGTAATTATTTTAAACAGGAACCCGAAATCAAAGCAGCGTTAAACTTGTGTGAGATAAATAATTGAATCATTTATCACTGAGGTGAAAACAGGGATCTGATTGTTCTTTCTCTCTAGCTCTTCCTCTCTCTCCCTCCCTTTCTCTCTCTCTCTCTCTCTCTCTCTCTCGCTCTATCTTTCTCCCTCTCTCTCTCTCTCTCTTTCTCCCTCTCTCTCTCTCTCCCTCTCTCTCTCTCTCCCTCTCTCTCTCTCTCTCCCTCTCTCTCTCTCTCTCTCTTTCTCCCTCTCTCTCTCTCTCTCTCTATCTCTCTCTCTCTCTCTCTCCCTCCCTCTCGCTCCCTCCCTTTCTCTCTCTCTCTCTCTTTCTCCTCTCTCTCTCTCCCTCTCTCTCTCTTTCAGCCTCTCTCTCTCCCTCTCTCTCTCTCTCTTTCTCTCTCTCTCTTTCTCCCTCTCTCTCCCTCCCTTTCTCTCTCTCTCTCCCTCTCTCTCTCTTTCAGCCTCTCACTCTCTCAGGTTTCAAGAAAAGTTGAACCTTTCTGAGCTCAGTGTCAGCTGTGGTACTGTTTATATGACACCGCGCTCTTATTTATCTAAAAAAAAAAAAAAATGTTTTAACTATAAGGGGGGAGAAAAACACCCTCTTGCTCGCAGCTTGTTGCCCGTGGCCGCTCTCCGTGGAGGATGAGGACTCTGTTCTGAATCAACAGGGAAAAACAAACAAACAAACAAACAAACAAAGAAAGAGAGGAAAACCCCTCCTCCATCAAAAACACTGAAAGCTTCGGTCGGATTCATCCACGCTGAGTCGAAATGCAGCAGCCTGAAACCCAGCAGACAGCTCAGCAAGCAGCGGCCGACATACTGGATCCAGCAGGTACGTTTCCCTCAAAGTTTCATCCCGACACCTTTGAACCAGACTCCGCAGAGAGCTCAAAGTTGCGGCAGCATCTCAAATATCCTTAACGTTAGATCGGTTATGAGCCATTAACAGGAAACTTCATTATTAACAACTTTTGGCTTGCTGGATTGTGGCAAATCCTCCTCCAGCGCGACACTTTGCTCGTTGACTCTCTGACCACTTATCTTCTGCAAAAAAGATGCTGCAGGAACCCGGGACAGAAATCCATTTATAAACAGGTCCAGATGGAGATGCAAAACCATTTATTAACTTAGAAATAGAGTCTGACTGGCTGTTGATCTGCATGCAAAACTTAAAATAGTCCAAATGTAGAGAGAACAACACAGTGAATGTGAAATGTCGATGGCGAGAGCTGTTTTTATCACATTTTTAAGATAAGAAATTCCCATTCTTTTGTCTGAATAAAGACTAAAATGTTTGGTAGTAACATGGCTGTTTGTTTCTCTTCAGCAATAATGCAGATATAAATGTTGGTAAACCATCAATAAGTTTAACACTTTCTAATAAGTCATCAGGGTTGCAGTGAATGTCAGCGTGACATTAATAAAGGGTCTTGGGTTTTTCAATTAAGCAAAAGTTAGCCAGTCACCTGCAATTATAAATGTTAATGAATCATTAATAAAAGGTTCTTCAATAATCCATTGAGTCTGCAGTTGTAAATGCTAATAAGCTGTTTATAAATGGATCCTCGTCCAGATGTTTGGTTAGAGATTTAGGTCTAGATTTTATGGTCAGAATTAGGCTCAGAGCAGCATGTAATTCAGGGGCTTTAGTGGTACTGAAGGCAAAGAGGTCTTCCTCTCACCGCACGTCTTCCTCCCATCTGACCTCAGATCAGTACCTGCGTCGGAGGAAAACGGCTCTGTGGGTGACTGTGTCCCTGCTGGCTCTGTCTCTGGTGGTGCTGGCAGTGGGTCTCATCTCTGCCACTCGCACCGACAACGTGCCTGTCGCTGGCTACTACCCCGGCATCACCGTGAGTGACAGTCACCTCCCATCTCACCTTCACGATCCTTACATTTCTTTGTTCTGACACTGAAACCTCACTTTCATTTCATCATTGAAATATTCTACGACTGTGACATGGCTGTGTGTGTGTGTATAATGTTTTTTTAAAATTTGCTCCTCATCCGAGGCCTAATGCTTCTCCTCGTTTCTTCCTCTTTGATCTCTTCCTACCTCCAGCTGAGTTTTGGAGCATTTCTGGGCATTGTTGGTATCCACCTGGTGGAAAATCGCAGACCCATGGTGAGTCTGTTCCACTGAATCTCATGCCATTGTTGTAACACATTTAAATAGTGATGATTTCATTTATTCAATTTATTTGACACCTCTACGGTCTTCAGTGAAACCCCCCTGCTTAATTTAATCAGTACATCAGACTTCAAGAAATGTCTTATTGTTGTGTGCATGGTTGGTATTTCATTTATTTGCAGCTGTAGGTAAATTTCTTTTGCTAGGACTAAGAAAAAAAATCTAAGAAATCTAAAACTTGGCCATTACATTTTATAGGATAGCATAGATGACCGAATGTGAAACCTGCCTGGATCACTGCAGGCGCATGGGTAAATGTGGCCGGATAAGCCAACTCCTGTAGGTAAAGAGGCGAAGATTTCTTCAAATAAGTGTCACAGTATGATGTACGCAGGGAGGTATTTCTATCTTCCTGAGGATATTCTTACTTGGACTCAAAACATCTTGTTAGTTGCTAACGAGGCCCGCACACCAATAGCCCAGTGTGCTGATAAACAAAACACATGTTTAAAAAAGCCATTAGAAGGTATTAAAA
The DNA here is from genome assembly GCF_016859285.1 of Xiphias gladius. NCBI lineage: Eukaryota > Metazoa > Chordata > Actinopteri > Istiophoriformes > Xiphiidae > Xiphias > Xiphias gladius. The sequence continues at coordinate 23,539,447 of NC_053400.1, read as the reverse complement.
AGTCTTAAATTTAACTTATAAATATTTTCTCTTGCCTGCCATAGGCTGTAATGCTAGTAACAAAAGGTTTGTGTGTCCGATTATGGGCTGTCCTACCTTAACCTGTGCATGATGTCCTCCAGCTCAATCTAGTTCCACACATTAGTGAAGTTTCCGTCCAAATGTAGAGCAACTTTCAACTGAATTTATAGAGAATCGGCAAAAGAAACTCCAAATGCATGTGAATTTCCATCCACTACTGTAATACTGGGGGTTGGTTCACTGAGATAAACAAGTGGCTCTAACCCTCCAGTCATGTCCCTTTAAACCAACGCAGAAAAAGAGGGTGCAATGAGATTATGTTATTAAAAAAGCGCCAGTCAAACCTCAAAGATTGAGAAAAAATGATGGAAATATTATATTTATGTTTGTTTCAAGTATTACTTGGAGGAATGGTAGTCTCGTCATTGCTCCACACAGATCTGATGTTGGTCGTCTGCCACAATTTTCGTCTCGTCACTAAAAATTCAATGTTCACTCTTCGAACGAAGAGTGAATATGGGACCTCCATTCACCAGAATAACCAAAACACGACCCCAAATAAATGTTAATGTTATTCAGTATCTGCTGGATGAGTAAATAGGCGACTCTTGGCTCACAAGTTCACCGTGTCAACTTTTTAAAGGCGATCATATGTAAGTGTTGTGTTCGCTGCTTGTTCTGCTGCAACCATGTGGCCAAAAAAAAAAAAAAAAAAGGATTTGCAAAAGGTTTAATGAGTTGGGAGAAAGGCATTCATCAGTGACAGCTCAAATTGTGCAATGTCATTTATTCTTTTGTTTGTTGTCTCTCAAGGTGACTTCTGTCAGCTTTCCGAGCTTCATAATATTCATCTTCTAAAATGAGCCATTGTTCCTGGAAAACAGGACATATATACGCCATAAATTAGGGGATTACGTTACAGACTTTGCAAGTTCACTAAATAGTTTTACAGGAAATTGCTCTATTATGAGCAAGGAGCAAATCCGATTACTCGATGGCAGCATAATGTGTTCTTGGTCCTTGTGCCCGGGTCAGTGTACATGACCGGATTTGTGGTCAGGGGAAGCGAACGTGATTGGCTCTGGTTTTCAACGACAGGGAGGGGAAATTGCATTAGTATTGGTCCGTTGCTGACAGGGCTCCTTTATTTCAGACAGGAACACAGGTATAATATCATCAAAATACCTCTCTGTACAACACGGCGTACTAAAAAAAGACCACGTCGATGTCTCCAGAGTAGAGACACTGAGAGGTAGGCCGACGACCCGTGAGGTGTATGGCTAAATATGCAGAGACAGATTTATGTGTTATCGTAGAGGCCCTAGATCGGGGGGACTCAGAGGGGGCCTCGCAGTCTGAAAAGGGAGGTAACACTTTATGATTAAAACATATGTTGGTGACGTGTCTTAGGAAGACAACGGCCTTGTTTAAGAGTCGGTGGTCAGGGCTGAGTTGGAGAGTGGTTCATTGGCTTCACACCCTCTCACAAGCAGATCTGCAGATGCTTGACCTGACGCTGTACTTCTTTGTAATAAACCTTTACATGCAATCAAGACGGTGTCGGCGGAGTCTCCTTCAGCCTCTTCCCATCATCATCACCACCTAATAAACTACACCCGTCCGAAAAGATTATTGATTAGAGACCGTCTTTAAAACTGCTTAACTGACCCCCAATCAGCATTCAAAGCTGATCTCAACCAATTTGCGACAACAGTCAAGTGGCCGATAAATACGAATGCTACTTAAGGGCCAGTGGCGACCAGAATCCGTAACTGGTCTTCCGTGTAATTTAAGTGGTATTGTCAGTATCACATTCACAGTGTATCAAACCCAGCACGAGACTAACTGTGTCAAGTCCCCTGAAGAGGACACCAGTGACACAGAAACTTCAGCAGCGAGAGTCGTTGTTTTTCACCTCTGAATTTGTCTTAATTATTTTGTTTGTGTCATCATACAAGTGTAAGTCCCATTGAATCTAAATATATGTGTTTCATGTCTGTGTGTTCAGTTTTGGCAGAGTTGAGACTAAATTGCTCGGTGACGATTTTTGACACAAATTGCGACAATCGGGTTCAGACAAGTACCCTTTTTCGCCGCCATGAGCTGTGTGTCACTGCCCCCGCTGCTGCTGCAACTGTTGATCATGTTGACAAGCGGGTCAAACATCAGTAACTAACCTCCTGTTGTTTTTATAACAACTGTCGCTTTCCCCTCGCATCTCTCCATGCCCAAATTATAACAACCCGCCCAAATCAGTTTTCACCCGCCCCGTTTAAAGAAAAAGTAGCCCTGTGCATGTTGCCTGTTCCGGTCTCCATGACTTGGATAGATCAGTGTGCGTGTTGTTAATTTTTCATGTGGTGTCCAGGGTGTCATGTGCCTCGGTCAGATCACTTTGTCTTACGTTACGCAACAGTGTACAGTATCTAATCCGGCCTATATAGATATCTCCCCCAGAGCTGCTCACACATGTGGAAAGATGCATAAAGCACAGTTTAAACAAAGTAAAGAAGTTTTAAAGAACAAAGCTTTATGTTTAAAAGTTTAATATTTTTTGCAGTCCTTGCTGTTGTTTCACTTCTCACGCTGTGTGTGTGGCTGTAAATGTGTGAACACAGAAGAGAAGACATTTGCTATTTTTGTCATTTTCCTTTTGTAAACTCAACATCTTTTGGTTTTTGATTGATGGCCAGACAAAAAAAGAAATTTGAATTTGTTTACTTGGGCTTAAGGGCATTGTGACAGGCCTTTTGAGCTATTTTACTAAACTTTATATACTGAACAATCAATCAATTACTAAAAAAAATAATTGTCACATCGACTGATAATTAAAATAATTGCTGTTTACAGCTTTACGGTTCTCATATTTGACTTTGCTAAAACATAAAAGTATAAACTAAAACATTTTATGGCTTAAAACTAGATTTTGAGTTTATGGCTGAAACTAGATTTTGAGTTCCTCTTCAAGGCCAGGGCCACAAGATGGAGGACGGGGGACCTGACAGCGTTGATATTGTACTTTTGTGGTGCAAATTTCTAACAAAGTCATGATTAATCAAATTTTATAGACGGAAAAGGAGTAGATGTAAACCTGGGCTTTTTAGAGCCCGGCCAACCAGCCTCGGCTGCATCTGTCTTCCTTTTCTGGCGCCGCTCCCAGCTCTGTGCGTTAAACTTTAATGGTGTGATCACTGCCACGCTAGCACTGGTCTACAGTGTCTCTTATGAGGCACATGTGGCACGATGTTCGCTCTCACACAGGTGTCTTCTTCCCTCCTGTGTCTGAGGCTTTGTGCAGTAACATGAGCGCCAGCTGGCAGAGCGAGGTCGCTCATTAAAGAACAACTAACCGTACCATGATGCCGCGGACAGCTGAGAGCTCCGAAGCTTCTCTTACTTCCTGGATCTCACAGCCATTTGCTCGTTTGACCTCATAAAGCAGCTGATGGAGGGTTTGATGTTGTTTGAACTGTAAACAGTCAGAGAGGTGACAAGTTCATCTTCTGCTGCCGAACAGAAACGTTTGCTGTTTGACTTCCGACCGGAGACAACCTAATACAGAAATGAACTTGCATCCCTCCCTTCTGTTGAAGTGGATGACATCAGTCGAGGGTTAATGCAGTTTAAAATTTACAGATGAGATGGAAGATAAACTATTATAAAAAAAAAGTTTAGTTAAGTGTATTTATTTGCACATGTAATAAAAAGGACATAATACTTAAAAAAGGTTGTGCTGATGAGATTAAACAAGACTAGGTCAAAACCTAGTATGTGGCCGGACTGCATATGGTCAATGTAAATAATTACGGACGTAGTTGAAAAGTGTTGTGGCACCGCTCTAAACAACGACTTTCAATGGAAAGTAGCCAGAGCCTGCTGGAAAAGTGAGAAGGGACTGTCAGCAGACTGCAAGACAGGGGTGGAACGTGTAGGGGTTTAAATTGTAGCAGGAGGTGGTTCTGGTACTTCTCTAAATGTAACTCTATCCAGATAACGCCAACTAAAGAGTCACTGGGTAACACGTTTGAAATTGGCTTTAAAACCAACCAATGGTATCTATCAAGTGGTCGTGTCTTGTGGTCATGCAGGCTGCAGATGGATACTATCGGGAAAAGTCGCTCAATGTCCATTAAGCCCATCAAGACTACATGTTAAGCAGCAGTGACTTCCAAGCTATTTCCAAGCAGCTGCTCTGCACTGCTAAAATCCTGATTTTATAATTGCGACGCAGTCTGACAAAATCACCATACTCGTGCACGTAAGTTAAACAACGGCTGTGCTGTGATTCTGGCCATATTTACTTGTAAAATGATCACTCAGAGAGAAAGTCAGAAGCTCATTTATGTCTGTGTCAGCTGCCATGTGGTCAAATGAATAAGATGCAAAGAGAGGTTTGCCTGCAGAGGGAAAGTCTGACCTCACGCTCGCAGACGACTCTCTTCTTACGTAAAGTAGCTAATTATTGTCAAAAAAGTCACTAGATATTTTCGCTATGTGCTTTTGTAAGGAAAAGTCGCTGAAGCGGTCTGAAAAGTTGCTAAATCTAGCGACAAAGGCTCTAAGTTGGCAACACTGCCTATAAACACCCCACTGATGATGTATTTGAAACTGTTTGCGCCAATTCATTCAAGTCAAATGCTAATAACAAGCAACACTCTACGACTGCTACAAAGGAAACCAGGATAAACAAGGACACGACATACAAAATTGAAGTAATTTGACTCTTTAAATGAGCTCTAAGCCTGACTTTAAAGCTGACGATGCTGTTTATTCCACAGCTGTGCTTCATAATTGACAACAAAAATAAAAAACATAGATTGATTAAAATAAAATAAAATAAAAATTAATTAAAAATATTAATTAAAAAATTATAATAGCCAAAATAAATATAGAAAAATATACCATATAAAAGATGATTAAAAACAATAATAGACAATATTAACACATGGAAAAGGAAAATCAAAAAATAGAGATTGAAGACAATAAAAAAGAAGCAAAAACTTAACAAAGTTATCTTCCTGTTTAAAACAGTGGCTGATTATTGCTCTCTGGTATGGAAATAGATCATCTAGAATATTAGTTTGACTGGACAGAAACTCATCTTGAGTTAATTATATCGTGTCTGTCGTAATGGTTAGAGTGGTTCCAAATCACTTACACTGATTAATTAATTTTAATGTGTAAGTCACTAATTGTATAGTTTAGATATTTAGAGCAGCCCAGTAACTTATAAATAAAGCATTACCAAAATATCTTGTTCTAACGTAAAAACAAGATCATGTAAAAACGCGAAAAGTTTCTCACTTTAAACACAAACTTAGCAAATACATTTTTCTCATCGCACTGTACAAATACTGTGTACTATTCTATACTGCATATTGCTATTGCATGAGTAGATTGTTGTGGCCTTTTCATGCTTGATGATTCGCCCTATAGTTATAGTGTAGTATAGTAATATAAATTACTTGATTGTTGGGATCCTGAGTGGCTTCTTCAGCTGCTGTTTTAAACTGAGACGTTTAGTTAAACACACGTTAACACACACGGAACAACATGTAAAGATTACTGGATAAATTAAGTGAGACCCTTTACTTTCTCTCCGTTGAGTTCACACTAATCAAACAGCACCTGGTCAGAGAGATGTGGATCACTTATTGTTCATCCTTCAAAAAACAAAGTAATATTTCGTACTCAAGATGTGGACCATATCTTTTAAACTGATTTACTACAAATGAGTATATTAATCAAATGTTTACAAAATTCCTATGAAATCCGCTTGGGTATGATTTGAGCCAGTTTCTCTTAGGATAAAAGTTACATGACAGTTTTGGCGGGGTGAGGTTGTGTTTGTGGTTTCACTTCCCTAGAAAAATGTTACAAAAACAGCCGTAATGAACGGGGCACAATAAACACAGACATTGTGTTTTTTACCGAGTGAGAGAGCAGCAAAATCAACAGCCCACGTGTAATGAGCTCTCGATGGTAATAAACACTTTTGCAAACAAAAAAATGTAACCCATAATACAAGCCCTGGTGGCATAGAGTGGGAACTGATCCCATAGTTCAGCTTTACGCCACCGTCTAGTTGTGTCTCTTTACTCAGTGGGAAACTTTACATCTCTGGGTTTAAGTGTGTTAATACATTCCGCTCCCGTCACCAACATTGCAGAGAGACTAGCCCTCTTTATGAATAAGAGACTTGTTGCAGGTAAAACACACATTTGTGCCTCATTGACATTTCTTGGCTGAAGCATGAAACATCTTAATGACTCATATTCTGCTGTCTTCATTTTGACTTATCTTGTCCTGTAAAATATTTCAAAGGATTGTGGAGCATGAAATTCTGTCTGTAAACGAAAGAAAAAAGAGGAACCCCTCTCCTATCTGCACTCGTCCTGCCGCTTCCATAACAGGCTTCACTGCCCTGATGCACCGTAAGAATTCTTTATGACTATAAATGCTGCATGTAGCTCATGTTCTTGCCTCCAGCAGCCTCTTCCGTAGTTACTGCCTGTATCTCAGAGTTTGCCGTCCTTTTGGTCACCTTGCAGCTCAGAGAGCAGAACAGTGAACCTTTAAAAGGCCGTATTTTACCCAACAGGTCATGGGACGATCGGTCCTTATTACTGGTGTGTCCAGCTGTGGTCATGATTGCTCGCTGGACCACTGAGCAGGAGAAGAACATGCAGCGGTCAGCGAATTTAGATACATAACCCGATAGGTATCTTCACTGAGGCAATAAAATTCCTCTTCGTGTCTTCATCTCTTTGTCACTAATGTGTTTTCATCTCTAAAACCTTCATCGTGTTTGTTATTTCTCTCTTTATTTTAGTGGTGAAAGAAGAATTCAGGTCCTTTACTGAAAGCAGCTATAGTGAAGTATCATGATATGTGACAATAGCCGTGTTTCCATCGACGTATTTTTATGCACATTTTTTAAGTATCACATTAGAAAAGGTTGATGGAAACGTCAAAATTCGGAAAAAAAAAAAAAAAGTCACGTTTCTCGAAAAAGAGTTGAGCAATGTGCAAGAAGCATTTTACTGTTGTAGCAGATTGAAGTGGAGCTGGTTTTTACAGTTAAACAGACAGTTAGGTCGTTTAGTCAGGTGATTCCCTACCTGGGGATGGTGAGATGCTTAACGGGAGAAAAAAGAAGAAAAAAATAAATTCTGCCACAAAAATTTGCATTTTTTTTTTTATTTCGCTGAGTTTTGCTTTCTGATGAAATATTGGATAATTTAACCTCTGGGTGCCTTAAACGGTTATTGAAACGAAACCATCTGAGAAGTTTAGAAAGAAAATGTCCTTTGAAACCCATGACGCCTTTTTTTGTGGGCGCTCACAGGTCAAAGAATGTTGGGAACATTGTATTTTATATTACTTTTACATGTAAAATTTGAAAAGTAACCAGTAAACATAGCTGTTACTTGAATGTAGTGGAATAGAAAGGACTAACATTTCTCCCAGAAATGTAGTGCAGTAGGAGTATAAAGTGGGATCAAATGGACATAGTCAAGTAAAGTACAAGTATAGTACTTGAGTAAATGTACGTAGTCACTGTCCACCACTGATGTTTTTCATATTTCTTTACTGACTTGACTCCTGAGAGCAGAAACATAGCTACAGCATGTCTGTGTGTTTGTAATCTTTTACAGTTTTTGATTTTTCTCTCTGCATCAGTTGTATCAGGGGAGGTTTGGGGGGTTTGGGCGACAGAGTGTGTGTTGGGGTGTGTTATGTGTTGGCAGCTGGTGCTAATGTGAAGTAATGCAGTTGTCAGGCTCTATTGTCTCCGCTGCTGGCCTCATCTCCCACTTGCAGCCCGTAAAAGCGGAGTCATTTAAACCGCTAATGAAGTGGAGAGTCTGGACCATTGGCAGATAAAACCCAGTCTCACGCTTGTTTCTTATTAGATACTTCATACACTTGGCCACTAGGTTAACTTAAAAAAAATAGCCTGAAAATGCACTTGTCAAATATGCCTGATCGGTTTCCTTTAAACATTTCCACCACTATATTGAACAGACATGTTTATTCCTGATTAGCCACAACAGCTTCTTATATAAGCTTCATCCTTTTTTCAGGACCGTGAGGTCGTGGCTGACAATAGTGACTGTTTCACTGTGGTTTAATTGTTTTTGTTCATTTGATTGATTGCAAAGTACAATATCAACAGACGCAGGTCCTGCATTTATCAGGACATTTGTTTCTGGCCCTGTCTTGTACAGGAGCCATTTTTCATAATCTGGTTTTAAGACCTTTAAATTTTAGTTTATATTGTGCCGACACGTTGTACATTTGTAAATAAAGTTGTGTTTAATCGAATGACCATAAACCGACTGACACACTGAAAACACAGGGGCAGGTAGCAGGCCTATTATAATCCAGCATTTTATATATTCATTTTATATTATTTGTTCATAAATGTTGTCATTTGATATATTACACCAGAGTTAGGGTAAAGCTAATTTTCATAGTACTGGTTCAAGCCTGCCCCTTAGAAATGGCATTTATGTACCATTCAGCCACAGCATTAAAACCGATAACTGGTTTCAGTGTTGTGGCTGAATGGTGAATATTTGTATAAACTATTTTCCCAGCTGCGCTGTGGTGGCGACATTATCGCTGGCTGGATCACGTGTGTTCAGGGGTAAAAGCACTTTGGTCAGGGCTGGGGACAGATCCTGGTTTCGGTTAAATGTGAATAAACATGCTGTGTCTGAAATCACTGTGAACTTTTTCTGAATCAAACCAAACCACGATCTTTCCCTAACCTCAACCAGGTTCTGTGAGTGCCCAAACAAAGCATACACAAACATAACCAAACAAAGTTTTAATAATGTTGCAGTCATTACAAGTGGATATTGAACTGCAAGATCCGATATTTTGGTGGAAAACAAATGCGTCTTCTGTGTTTTACTGATATTTTCAGTATCAACATTTTTGCAACTTGCCAGATATATAAATTAACAACATATCCTCATTACTTTAATAGAAAACATAATCAGGTTGCAAATTATTTTTCCTACAAAACCGTATTTGGTCTTTCAAACGTGCTGTTTACAGTATAAGACAATATCTAGGAGACGGGGTTGACTGGTATGGCTGCGGAGCTAAATGGAATTCAGGCATCATCAATTTTGTTATTTACACCTGCGCTTTTTTTACCTTGACATGGCAAAATGTCTGCTGCACAAAAGGCATATTAACTTCAAGCATTAAAATGCCATCCTGTAGTTTTAGTCAAAAGATAAAAACAAGAGTACAAACGGAAAAACAAACTGACTTTTCTCTTTTCTCCGACCAGGAAACAAAACAAAACAAAACAAAACAAAACTGACAATTACGAAGTTAAGCGAGGTCGGAGAATCAATGGCGTGCGATTGATTGATTAAAGGATCTGTTCTGAGCTTCATTTGTGCAGCTTCAGGATCATCAGCTGTAAGTTACTAAAATAACCCAACCAAGGGTTTCTGGATGAAATAAATTTAGCTGAAATCGTACGATTTTAAACTCCCTCAGAAATCAAAGTAAGGAAAAAAAAATCACTCCCTGTCAATGCAGGATCATTACATACTGTATACTGTACTTTAGATGATAGAAATATACATGACCTTTTTACTTTTGAGCGTGATTTTTGTGACAAACTGCTGTGTTCCACCTGCTGTTTCAGATTGACAAATACAGCAGATGAAAGTGTGTGTTTCATCTTTCTGTTTCAGTGCAGGAGGTTTTTGGTCCTGGAGGAGCCATTTCACAGACAGGAAACGATGCTGAGTGATAAAGTTTATGATCAGACATCTGTCATCAGCCAGCTGGGTCTGCTGCACTATTTGTGTGTGTGTGTGTGTGTCAGTAGAAACTTTAGAGAAGAACGGGGTATTTGTCACATCGTCCAGATTTGGGTTTATTGATCAGTGATCATATTCTTAGGCTTAATTCACAGAACTGTGTGAATGTGTGAGATTGTTCTGTCTCGGTCCCGTGTGTGTGTGTGTGTGTGTGTGTGTGTGTGTGTGTGTGTGTGTGTGTGTGTGTATCAGATTGGGAGAATTAGATTGACCTTGCTGGTACAAAAGGCTGTCCCTCTGTCCTGTACATTACCTCTTTGCCAATAAATTACCCACAAAGCACCTCTGTGTTGGCAGAGCTGGAGGCCGTACATTTCCTTTATTGTTCTGCAGCCCAGACGCTGCAGATGAGGACACACGCCAGCAGAGACACTAAGCTTACATAAACTTTAACTTGAAGTTTGATTTTGCCTTTCCATCATACAAATTCCGGCATATAAATGAATAAACAAGAAATAAATATTCAGTACTCAGGATGATGAAACTATGATATCCAACACAATATTGCTGGTAATTTTTGCTCATGATCCAAATCTCATTATTTACTTCACAATAAAGCAGTACTTGAGTCTGAGGCAAACAAGGATCTGGAAAAATATGCTGCACGGTTTAAAATTAATAAACTGTCACTTGATTTGAACAAAGTCTAATTCAATGCTGCTCAAAGATGGACGTTGAGTTACAAGCATATATTGACTACCAGAAAAGTGAGAACGTTAACTTTACAAACTTCCATGGAAGCAGCACATTGACTTTGCTATTAAGAAAAGCGAAGAGAGCTCTTGCTGTAACTAGACAAATTTCACACCTAACAAATCAGTCATGCCCTCCTGCAATGTAATATAGTCTGATCTATCCTTACTTACTCTAATACTGCATGGTTGAGTACATCTTAAACTTTTTCATACCGATTCGAAGCTTCCTCTTCTCATAGTTATGAATCATCAACTCCTCTTTTCCGTTATCTTAATCTTTGAACTGTCTCACTTTTCAACAGGATCTTCTACTACCGGCTTGGATGTATATTTATAGAACTTCATTTCAGGGCTCACTGGTGTCTAAGATTTTTTCATAATTTTTTCAAACTGATTTAGTCATTCATTCACATCCTACTAGACACTCTGAACATTTTCATCTTCCTTTATGTTCCAGGTATGGGGCTCAATTTTCACTTAGATACAGAGGAGCTGTTCTGCGGATATCAAACTTACGTATTGTTCATCCTTCAACACCTTTGTTTACTTTCAAGGAACATCTTAACCTGTTACCCGGCGCCCCCATTTCTGTGCACAAGCTGAAAAAGCCCCGGTAGAAGCAGCTTTTGTGTGGGAAACACAAGTCTGAACCAACTCTGTGTCAAAACAAACAAGTCCTCCAACCTGAATGACCATAGAGGTCATTTGTCTTGACCCTACTCCAGAAACAACATCCCTACAGGCAGGCCTATGGAAATTCCGTCGTCATGGTTACAATGGTGAGGTTGGGGGACTGTCATGGTTTGGTCAGGTTTTAGGTACAAAAACCACTTGGATAGGTTTAGGAAAAGATCATGGTTTGGGTTAAATTTAGTACTTGGTTGAGGTTAGAGGACCTTGGTCGTCATGGTTACAATAGTAAACTTTGTTGAGCTCTCTACGGCGTCCCCCGACTTCCTCCTTTGCTCCCGTCATTAATTGCTACACCCACTAGAGGCCGCCGAACGACAAAATGTAACAATGGGTCGTAATGAAATGCAGGCACATGCGACCTGTGGGGTCGTTTTTTTACAGGACGACAGTCTCTGGTATGGAACAACACACACCTAAAGTAGCACAACCAAGGCCAAGGCCAATGTTCAACAAACTTTGATAACTTTCCAATTACAGTGTTGACGGTTGGACATTTGGAATGAAAACTTCTTTTCCCTCCTTTTTTTCTTCTTTATTTCTTTTTTGCAGTAGTCTTTCTTTCCCTTATTGTTTTTCGTTTTTGGTTTGTCTTTACAAGAGGTGTTTCTATACACTTTCAATTTCAGCATCAGATTTACATTTTATCTGTGGATTTATTTCCTGAATAATTTTTATATAATATATTTTTCAACTTTTGTGCATTTACTTATTGATAATTTTTAAATTTTATTTACAAATATGGCAGAAGTGTGTTTCCAATACATACAGTTTTGCATTCTAATGACACAAAACACGAGCTGATAATGCCTTAAATGTTTTGATGCTTGCTTACTCTGATGATAGTTATTGGTGCTTTTTCTTTCATCCAAAATAATTTCTCATGACTGTACTCTCTTTTTTTTTCTTACTTCCTCTACATTCTCTTCATCCTCTTTCACCCCTCTTTAAGCTTGTGGCAGCCATCATCTTCATCAGTATCGGAGTCATCGCGTCTTTCTTCTGCGCCATTGTGGATGGGATCATCGCTTCAGAGTTCATTGTAAGTATCACATATATTTACATGCCTGCACTGAGGAGAAAGAAATACAAACTAATCAACCTTTTTTTTGTTTGTTTTTTGATCTGAACAAACCCTGACACACATTCACACACAAAATTTAATCACACACGCTATGGTCAACAGAGACAGAGACTGGCACAGACACCATAATAGATGAGGAACTTTGTAGACGCAATCAGACAGAGTTGACACTGGACGGGAAAACCAGACCAACTCATCTCAGTGCCCGACCTGCAGAGAGCTGCTGGGTCACCCGAAGAGCTGGGGGAAGATTCGGCACAACAGGGCTGATTAAATGTGTCCAAAAGTTACCCACCTTTCTCTAAGTCACGGAAAACTCTTGTGTTATGATGCAAGCAAGTACACAGTAAATATGCAACAACCAAAGATGGCATATATTTCAACTGAGAATTGATTTTCCAGGAAAAAGTCCGTGCAATGGTCTGTTGGAATTTGATGTACACATACACAGTATTTGGTAACACTTCATAAAAAAGCCTGTGAGTTACAGTTTAATTTAGTTATACTGAGAGACAAAACTGAAGTTTGGGAAATCCTCTCCCCGGTGTTAACAACCGTTTTTTAAAGAGTAAAAAGGGAAGAACAGCCACACGTTATATTACAGCCCACATTCCTTATACTTACTGCTTAATTAGAATAATTAAAATAATACGCTTTGTTTCCCAGTACTCTGCCCTCTATGTACCTAGTATTGACGAAATAATTTATTTCTCCTTTCCTCTAAAATGGCCAGTTGTTACTCCCTTCTTCCACATAGTTCCAAATATTCTAGTTTTCCTCCACTGTACCTACATTTAAGTACCAGTAGGAACCGGTAACTATTTTATTGGCACCTCACTCATACAACAACATTACACTGTAAATCTCAGGCTGTTTTATAGTGTTTTGAAAGATATTTTTTTTCATTGAAACAGAATTTACTGTGGCACGTAAAAAGCAATTCCACAAAGATTTTGTTTCTCTCTCCTGGCCACTACAAATATGGTCACTATTACATAATGTTGGTATTTAATTATTTTTACTTCACAGTAAGAAACCGCAAGAAGTCAAGTATTTTCCTAATCTGTCCATTTCTGAACACGTCGCTTGTCTCCCAGACTAAATTAATATGAGTGGAATTGTACTTATCCAAATACCTGCATTTGCTTATATGGGAATGAACAGAAAATGCAGAGAGGTCAAATTTGGTCATTGTTGCATCCTCACTGGTTATCTTAGATGTTTGGATACATGCACATGAACACCTCAGTATGTCATATCCGCCTAATGAATTTTAATGAGTATCTTAATGAGGATGGACCAGAAGAGAGTTTGCAAAGCTGGACCTCTCAGCACCTGGCACCAAATCACTGATATTGATCAGCAGCGCTATCAAACCTCTGCAGATGTATTTCTTCTGTGCTCACAGGACAGTAAAAGGCACATTTATTGCACCTTCAAGCTTTGGACAATGAAAATGATTTCATTACCTTTCACAAAACATAAAGTCCGGTGAGGTTTAGTGCTGCAGGTTTTGCAGTCGGGTGCAGTGGACGGTTTTGAGAGCAGGCACATGTTGTAAACCTTCACCGCTGCACTGACAGAGAAACAGGAGGAGGATGGAAGCAGGGTTCAAATTCACACGCAGGTAACTTTACAGGATGCACAAGGCAAAGAGTACATAAGTGAAACCTTTAAATCGTAGAGCTTTACTCTTAAAAACAAACAGAAACACAAGTTAGATCACCGTTGTGCTGTATGACAAGTGGATTAACTTGTCCATCAGCTCCCATACACAGTAACTGTGGCTCTTGTATCTGACAAATCTCCTCTCTCTTTCTGATCTTTCTAACATGCGCGCAGGACACAAGACCTTTGCAGGAGGACATGTGTGACTTCTACGCCAGTGGATCAGGCTACGCCTACGACAGCTACTACACAGAGGTGATTATCATCATACATACAATATACAACACCCCCGTGCAATATGACTGAAATGTTAAATGATTCCAAACTGTGTCATCTTACAGGCGATTTGATGTTTAATGGAAAAAAAAAAACAGGTTAGATAAGACTACATAGAAAATACAGGCCCCCAAGTACAACCTCAAAGCAACAATAGCGATTACACCTGTGATTTCCAGTTGAGGCTAATTGCATGAACAAGGTTATAAAAGAACCTGTGATCAGCACAGCTTCCTGAGTTTTGGCCTCTGTTGTGTCTTATGCGACATGGCTCCACATGGTAAGGAAAAAGCCTGGACAAGTGAGAAACCAGATTGTGAGACTACATAAAGATGGGAGAGGGTACAAGAGCGTCAGTGGGCTACTGAACATAAGATGAAACACGGCCGCAGCAGTGGTTAGGAAGTACAGGAAGAGCCATACTACCAATGACAGAAGGCGTGGTGGCTGTCTTTGAAAAATGACGCCATTGCACAATATGTTATTGATGCAACCTCTTATTGAAAGTAAAATGGGTAAAATGCTTCTGACTCCGCACACGGATGGATCATCTGTGGTTTCAGTGACCGATCCCGCAGCTGCATGTGTGCAAAGGGTGCAGGGGAGACGACGTTTACAGACGGCACCGTGGATGCACGCTTGTACACCCACACACTGGACGAAAAGATGACTCCAAGTCTCCAGACGCTTGACAGGAGAAGAATTTCCCAACGCGACGGTGATCCCAAACACACTGCAAAAATCACACCGGAGTTTTTAAAAGAAGTCAAGGCCAAGTGCGCCCCCGGACCTGAATCCAACAGAACACCTCTGGAGGATTTTAAAGCAGAAGAGAGAGCTGCAAAACTCATCCTGCAAAGAGCAGCTGAAAAGAATCGTCTGGGAAGAACGGCAGAGCTCCACAGATCTCCACAGGTCCACCAGCTAAACTGGTATCATTTACGTCCAGGAGGATCGAACCTGTCATCAAAAATAAAGGCGGACATACAAAATATTAAGAAAATAAAAGACTGGAACCTCAGTAATGAAGGGTGTACTGACTTTTCTTGGACTTGGTTCTTTAATATGTTTTTTTTTAAATTATTATTATAGTTTAATGACTCAAACATTTCTTCTTTTCAAATGAATTGGCTTCGCTCTTCTTGGGCTCTGGTTAAAAAAAAACAAAAACATTTTAACATTTCGGTGATACTAACCAGGGGTGTACCCAGTCTTGTTGTATACTGTACACACACTTCATATATCACCTGCCTTTGTCTGTATCCTATAAACACACCAGGTGCGTGTGGTTTCCATCCCTGTGCAGACCACCTTCGGTTGTGATCTTCCTCCCCCTTTCACACTGCTTTATGTCTGTCTCTCAGTAGTTGCCTTTTAAATGGCGCAAACGCGGATTTGAATGCGTTTGAGGTTAATACAGGATTGTATTCGGTGTTGTGTTGCAGCCACTGGGCGCCCGGTTTACAGTTTCACAAGGCGCATAGCGACATCTAGTGGTCAGACGGTTACCCTACCGGCCACGTGTTTTCTTTCTCCAAACCGTCTGTCCGGATCACGTTTTCACGTTTCACAAACGATTTATTGCAAACGGTTACAGCTCCGGGAGCCTTTAACTCACCGAACCCCACTGACTCTGCAGGTGACCTGCCGCTCCTCCGACAAAGCGTGCAAGCTGAAGCTGAGGAGCAACACCTGCTACTGCTGCTACCTGTACAACTGTGAGAGGTGAGCGACAGCCTCAGAGTGTGGGGGGGGGGGGAATCAGAGATGCAGACTGACCCTACATCAGCAATACAGTACATCATTTAAATAAAAAAAAAAATCCTGACAGTTTATTCAGTGGTATGCTATTCTGCAAGAGCAGAATTTTTTTCAAAGCTCATTTTATTTGTGGGAAATCTTTAAATCTCTTTAAATGGAAAATTAACAACGGTCTAATATAGTTATAATGTGTAAATATATAAATATGGGTGAAATAATAGGAAATTGGCTGAAATGGAAACAAAAATTTGCAGCAAGAACCTGTGCTGTCAGTAGAAATCATATAATAAGTATGGCTGCCACTAATGTTTATTATCATTCATTTGATTAATTCATTAATCATGAGTTATTTGGTCAAGAGAGAGAGAGCCCATCAGAGTTTTCCCTGGCTCAGAGGGACATCTTTGAATGCCCTGTTTTGTTTTCGACCGACAGTCCAAAACCACTAAAATGTTCAGTTTACGATGATACAAAAACAGAGATAAGCATCAGATCCTCGAGCCGAGGAAGCAGGAATCAGCAAATGTTGATTTCATCCCTAATAATAAGGAGACTTTCGTACCACGTGGACAAGTGCCGGCAATGACGATGCTTAGACAGAGCATTGCAAATAAAATCAATGCCAGATTTATTCTTGCTGATAACTGCAAAAACAGAAAAACTTTCAAATGTTAAAATGCAATGACAGACTAAAACTACTTTATTCTTAATTATACGGCTTCAGCTAATGTAGTATTATGATTGTTATTATTGTTGTGAGACAGAAAACAGAGGTGTCTGTACCGCAGTCGTTGAGGCTCTACTCTCAACCAACTTAACAGACCTCCGCAGCTCTCTGACATCTAAGAGCATTTTCTAAGTCAAGAGAAATTTGATAAATAGTTTTTAGGCTCACGCTTCTGAGTAAAACTGAAGGATTTTTTACTTTTATCTTATGCCTAAGTTCAAAATTTTATATTTAGCAGTTTGATAAGTGTGGGCCCTGGTCACCAGTCGTTCACACCCTACCAGTTACCCTGCAGACACTTGAACCTTACCTGAGTCAGGGTGTCCATCACGGTTAGCGCGTCTATCTATTGTTGTCAATTATTCTGTTACAATTGTGTGATAATACAGTAGAAAGCAATACAGTAGACAATACAGAAGAAAGCAGGGGCTAGTGGAAAAACAGTGTCCTAGATTTCCTCGCTGCCAGAAATTGCATTTACAGGCTCTGCTGCTGGAAAATCACTCTTAGAGGACACACACAAACTGACATGGATCATGTGATTTTTGGCGCTTTCTTGCATTAAAGAGGTTCCTATTCTATAGCCAACTTTCAAATCTCTGAGTTTTCCATAAATTTTTGAAAATATCAAAGAGGGAGAGCTTTCCAAGAAGTCTCTCCCTGCTCGCAACCACACCACTACTCAGTTATGAGCTGATAAATGGCTGCCCGGTAGTTTTATTAAAAGTGATGAAGTGAGTACAAGTGATGGACAGTGTACAAGATTCTTTGTTTTCCTGCCTGTCTGGAAGATTTGAAATAGAAACACCTGTGGAAAGTGGTGTCCATACCAAATAAAACGTAGCCATTAACGATAATTTACACCTGTGGCGCTCCTGCTATGACGAGTCAAAATGCCTGCTGGGAAGGAGGCCCTTTAATATGAAATGTGCATACTTCCTTGATTTACGGCAATAAAAAACTAAATTACCGGCCTGTGCTCTCGTCCCCCTTCCAGCACAGAGTACCACACGCGGTACTACGAGTTCACGGGTGTCAGCGGCTGCTGGGATGCGATCCACCTGTACCGTCTGCTGTGGGCCTCAGTGGTGCTCAACGTGATCGGCTTGTTCCTGGGCATCATCACCGCCGCCATCCTCGGAGCGTACAAGGACATGGTGAGCAGGAGTCCCGAAAAGTTGCCCCCCCCAAATAAGGGAGAATTGGAATACATCTTTACTCTATAGACGAGTAGGTAGACAGGATTCAAAGGCAGTCCGAGCGAAATAAAAAACCTTATAGTATTACATGGCTGACGATCTGTTTCTTGCCTGTGTGTGAACCATAGGGTCCATGTGTTTTATTACAAAGCATTATTTTAATAACATCTTACAATGTCTCGCACTGCAGCTCGTTTCAAACCTTCCTAACGTTTAGATTTGTGGAAGAAGGTGGAGGCGTACTAAGCTCACTCTGCCTGAATCTGATCACCACGGATTGAACTGTTAAAAGACGATGCATCAACTGAATATTATACCGGACTGCAGACATTTTTTTAATGTTTTTTCCCCCATTACTTTCCGAGGGCTTTGTTTGAAATACAGTACGGATTTATGTGTGAGCAGATACCTTTTTGTTTCACTACCTCACTGCTTTTTCAAAAATGTATTGCTCGTGCCCGAAAGAACTAAAAACTCAATAAAATGCAGTTTCTCTGGCATGAGCTGCAGTCTCATAATCTATTTAGAGACATGAAAGTCTCTGATCTTGTTGTGTTAATCTTAATTGTCCTAAGTTTATGATTCTAGTTCCTACAGTACATCAGGCAGCGATCATGTTTCAATACCTCTTATATAATAAAGTGTGTGTGTTTTATGGTTAACTGGTGCACACGCACTCACTTTCCAGCTTCCTTTAATGATTCGCCGTCTTGTCCCAAACATTCTTGCTGTTTCCTGCAGCAGAAGCCATCTCCTCAGATGGCTCCCAGCCCGGCGCCGCCACCCCACATCCTGTACAACCCGACCCAGCACATGCTCACCTACGCTGGCTTCTGTCCTCCAGGACAGAATCTGCCTGCCTATCCCAACTACACAATACCCATGCAGGTAGGGGCCAGGAGCAAAACAAAAAAGAACCATTCGGTTAAAAAAAAAAGAAAGTATAAATAATAAAATGTATCATGGCTGAATTCCATTTAGCTGCTACAGAGTCAGGGTCCTGATATTGTACATTTGTGGTTTCACTGTCACACTGTCATGAATTATTGGGGCAATTAAACAGAACAGAGACACTGCTGGTGCGATTTGTAACTCACACTCATGCTTTACCTGCTATGACAGGTAAACACTTCTGCTGTGAAAAATGTCCATTTCCCATTCCACTTTATTAGTTTGGCAACCAGACGAGCAGCGCTGGATCAAATTTATTTTTGCTGCACTAGCACAGCTGTTTCACTCCAGCGTGAAAGCACTTGACCAGAAAGAAAACTATTAATCTGCACCGCTGCCACGTCACGCCACTGAGGTGGATTCCTGCAAAACTTCACTACAACTGTGTAACTTCAGTCTCACTATTACATTCCTACTGGGGGATAAACTCGGATAAACGTTTTTTTCATATCACATAGAGATGACTTTTAGACACGTTGACGGTGTGGCTGGGGGGATGGCGATGTCAGTGCCAGTCAGTCCACCACTTTGACCGGAAATATCTCTATGGAGTATGTGGCTGTGAAATATGGTACAGATACTAACGGCGCCCAGAGGATGAATCCTACTGGCTTTGGTGAATCTTTGACTTTTCCTCCAACTCCATCATAGGGTTGACATTTTTGGTTCTAAATTAAATTAAATGGATTGATTGCAATGAAATTTAAAAACATTCACGCCCACCTCAGAAAGAATTGTAATCACTTTCCTGGTCCCCTAACTTTTCCTCTAGTACCATAACCATTATGTCTATTTTTAAGCAAAAATGCCAAGCAAGTTTGATATCTCCAGCTTCTCTAGTGTGAGGAGCTACTTTTCCCAGTCTTACTTTCTAGTAAACTGAACATCTTTGGGTTTTGGACTACTGGTCAAACAGAAAAAGCTTTCTGAAAACATCTTTTTTTTCCCCTTTACTATTTTCTGTTTTACAGACCAGACAACTAATTGATTAATCAAAACAGTAACTGGCAATTTACCTCACAGTACCCCTGTGCCTAAGTACAGCCTCACAGAGCCACTAGCACGCCTGTAAACTTTTCTGCTGATCTTTTTTTTAACTTTTTTTACGATACTGATCGTCCAAGAACCTGTTGAAAACAGGAAAGTCTGATTGATGCTTTATGTTTGGGTGCCATAAACTAAACCATGATTTGTGCTGTAGTTCTGAAATAAGCCAACCACCTCAAATCGGCAGGTTCATTGTTTTATTTATATCACGGTGACTTTGTTTGAAATTTGTAATATGTCTCAATGATTTATTAGTGATGATGTCTAAATCTTTGCTGTTAATTCTGTGGCTGCTACCAGAGAACCAAACTACACAAAACAAGAAAGTAAAAAACACCGCTCACATAAAAATTTCAGATATAATCTCAGGTATCTTTGGCTCTACTTCCACATACTATAACAATCTGCCACTCCTCGTTTCTTCACCTCTCCCACAGCATAACAGCAACTACCAAGCACCTACCACACCCCAGCAAAACCCTGAGGGAGGCCTTGCCTCCACCACCTGCCCGTCTGAGGACAACCAGCAGCCCTCTCTGGCTCCCAACCAGCCACAGCCTCAGGGAGCCACCCAGGAACCGGGAGGCTTCATGCTGACTCCCAATGCTCCTGTCCTCTACGGATCCTCCTATAGCTCCTTTGAGAAACCTCCTCCTTATGCCTGCTGAGCCCCAAGACAAACATATGGGGCATGTTGGAGGTAAAACATATTGATCTGGTCAGACTAAATGTAGCACAAGACATTTCATAGGTGACCTTGTAGATGGAAAACACTTCAGTGAGCTTCACAATTACTGATTTAAATGCTATGTTTCGTGTGTCTGATGCATTTGAACTGAAGCGAGACACAGATACAGTTATATAGTGTGATTATATAGACATGATTACGGTATTTCATGTGTATTTATTGAAAGAAACGGTTCTGGAAACACGCTTATTTGCTTCCGTGCCCAAAGTTTGATGAGAAGACTGATACCACTCTCTTATCTATAGATAAATATGAAGCTACAGCTAGCAGCCGTTTATCTTATCTTAGCTTAGCATAAAGACCAGAAACAGGGAAACAGCTAGCCTCACTCTGTCCAAAGGTAGCAAAATCCGCATACTAGCAAAGAAAGCAAATAAACGTATTTCCCGAAATGTCCACCTCTTCCTATAAGCCTACAGCTGGCCTTCAGATGCTTACATATTACATATAAATGAGTTTATACACTTGACTGTGATCTGACAGTTATTTCTCTTCTAACTCGTGCTGATTAGATTACAGGTGTATCGTGTTTTGTCTCACTATACTAACTACCGTACGAGCAATCCAAAGGGCTTTCTTGAAATATGAACTGGACAGTAAATGACACTGTGTTGCTGTTACTTAATTATGTTTGTGTGAATCATTTGATGTGCACTTTAAAAGTTAATACGCTGTATGTATTATTGATGACGCATGAGAATTGCTGTGGGGTAGGATTCTGTAGCTGCTGCTGCTATGAAATACATTGCGTATTATAGAGGCACCTATCAGAAGTCCATTCACTGATGCATACAAATACAGGTGGAGTAAGGGCTTTACCAAAATTTCACATTTAAAAGGCAGATATAGGCTTATTTGTTTCCCTGCTGAAAGTCAGTTGAGAAGATCGATGCCACTCTTACAATTGTATGGCAAACAAGAAAGCTATTTGCAGCAGCCAGTCAGCTTAGTTTAGCTTAGCATAAAGTCTTAAAATGGGGAAAACAGCTAACCGGCTCTGTCTGAAGGTATTCAAATCCACCTATCAGCACCTCTGAAGCTCACTCATTAACATGTTTGTATCTTGTTTGTTTAAGCTGTACAAAAACCGAGGTGTAAAAAAGAATATTTGCCATGTTATTGACCCCGTTTCTAATCTTTGTGCTAAGCGAAGTTACCCTCTTCTAGTGGTATCGTCACACTTAGCGTACCGACATTTGAGTGATATCAATCTTCTCATCTCTCGATAAGAAATCAAATTCCCCAAAAATGTTCACCACTACTTCTACTACCAGTACCAGGCGTTTTCACTCTACTGTTTCACCTTAAAGCGAGACTATGTAACTTTTGAAAAAAGAAATCCCACAATCTTCCTCTTACAAATAAAAAGTTGAATCATAAGCAATAAAAATCTCTTTTGCTCAATTCAATACACTCTGGGGTTACTACTAAAGCCTTTCCTGGTCTGGTAGGATCTGTAGCTTATGGTCGCTAATGTTAGCAAGCTTAAAGTAGACTGCACAGACTCTTCTCTACCTGTGCCATCATTGCATATTTTAGCATTTACCTTTACCCCCTCAGCACCACTTTTGGCCACACTGGCTACTTTAGCAAAACTTGGATCAGCTTGCTTCAAACAAAACATGGTTTTCAATCCCCTGATATTGTAACTCATTAGAAACTGAGAATGGAGCCTCATTCTTGACCTTGGGAATGAACGCAAAGTTCACTTACTAAATCTTTAAGGGCTTTTGATCAAATCTCAGCCTTTTTAAGCAAACGGAACTGGATTAGTTGTCAACGTGTTTAAAGTATGTAATGTCTATCAACTCTCTCAACCACCACTTACAACATTAAAAAGGTATAATCCTTAGGATTAGTTTTCTCAAAAAACAAACAAACAAACAAACAAAAAAGGCCGTAGAGAGTATTAAACAGTAGACACAAAAAGCACCAGTCAGCATCGTCAGACATGGCTCTTAAAAAGTATTAGCTTTAACTTGGTGAACCCTGCAGAAACCCTGTGCTCGTTCAAATTAGAAGCATTCTACTGGGAAAAACACAGGGTGGCTTTTTGATGTGAATTAGTCTCAGGAAACGTAATTTATTTGTCACCACAGTTAACGTTGACTGAGATTGTTCATGAAAAATACCTCCATAAAACAATGGTGGGCGGTTAGATGAAACACTGCACAACTCCAGCTTTTTTTTTTTTTTAAAACAAGTTTTTTTTGGCTGCGCTTAAACAGATACAACAGTTGGTCGCCTGTTGTATTGTTGTTAAAGTAACTGCTCAAGGAGTGTCCTGCTGTGACTACCAGTAACAACCATAACTGAAATCTAAAGAATTAAAATTTTAAGTTCAGGCATAATGACCCTTCTATACAAAGCAGCGCATCTTATCACTAAGCAAAAGGATCATGAATGTGACACAAAGCAGATCAACGGGGACTAGATCAAGGAGGTCATCCGGATTTAATGCAGAGAGATTACAATTTCACCCCGACATCCAGTACAGCCACTTGTCATCACGTGACAGATGTTTTGTACTTACACCATGTGACGGTACCTGAGCAAGTTCCATTTGCTGAAGGTGTATTGAAATCTTGAAAGCTGTATTGGAAAAAGCTAGTACAGTAAGTAAACCTTGAGTTTAGAATAACAACATGTCACACATGGAGCAGGACACAAAAAGTTTATCTTTAACATAACATGGCTTACAAATACATTTTTTGAAAATACAATTTTACTCTATGATGTTCATACAACTGCTTGTATTTTGTTTTTAAATAGGATTTTCACTGTTGATGGAAGTTAAAACTCAAAAGGCGGACTTCTTTCAGCATTGTACACATACTGGCTGTTAAAGTGAAAAATAAAAACTAAAGAGAAGTTCAATATACAACATATGAAAAAAAAACAAAAAACCCAACACATCAAGCTCTATACTCTGGCATTCATTCATCAGAAAACTATAAAATGAAAAATTGCAGAGGAAAGTAAAACAACACTGGAGCCCTTTTGGCATTCTCAAATCCAATGCTCCTCTGACATTCTTTGTTTTTATTGTGTTTTGATTTGCTCAGCACCTATAAAATGAAATGAAAAACTGAGTCCATAAATATTTACGGTACTTTGATCCCTGGCTATTGCTCTCACAGTCTCTGTGAAATTCCCATTTCAAGAAAAGAATCATATATTTGTTGCTCAAACTACTTTTTCGGAAGCAGAAGAAATTAAAAGACTGTTTAATTTTGGATCAACTTAAATGTGCAGAAAAACCTCAGCAAGCATTAGGAAGTGTTTGTTTTCTGTCTTCTATAAAGCATTGTACAGTCACATTATTTACATATTCAGTATTTTACAGCGCACTCTTTTTACTCTCAGTAGCTTGTGTGGTGCGATTGATGCAGTGCTCTTTCTCCTTCATGGAGTGGCCCCTTCTTGTCTCCCTGTGCTTCTGTGACTAATCTATCATTGTCAGATTGTATATGGCAGGTAATAACTGTGAGCGGGTGATTCTGAAGGAAGGAGAAGGGGCTTTTGTAACCGTTAGATTGAAGATTATTGCGAATCAGGGTGTCAGTCAGTTCATTAACAGAATGTAATACTCCAAAATGCACAGGTGGAAATGCATAGTGTATTAACTGCAATTAGGACAACATTTCATCAGGAAAGCGTTAGCTCTGTTCGTGTGTTACAGTACTGCACCTTTTTGAAATGGTTCAACTGTTTCAAGGGAAGTTGTCGAGAAGTTAGGGGTTGGTTGTTCTTTGTAGGCACAAGGTTGATTTTTAAGGCTGCAGGCAGACATAGAGTGCTGCTTTAGTCGCGCGGAAATCAAGAAAATGGCTTTACGTCGCAGTCCATTTCTACCTGCAACAATGTGCAAAGTTTTCTACAAGACACAAAGTTGTGCCTAATACCATGACTCCGTGCTGTGGTGAAGGAGGGGATTCAGCTTGTTAGGAGCAAATAATATTGATTCGGTCTCCAATCAACCTCTAAATCTTTACACACCAAACACTCATGGAGATCTGAGCACCTGATTGCACATTTTCTCAGCTGATGGAGGACAATTTATCTGGTCCCAATTTGTTCCATTTCATTGGATTCTACATTAGCACTTGATTATTTCAAGATTTATGAGTGTGGGCCTTAGGTGAACTTGATGTAAGCAACACGACCAGAGCTCTATCAGCTGAGTTGCTGCAGCGAAGTCACTCTGCCTACAAAGTTCCAGTTGGATCTGCATTTAAGCACAGGATGCCAGGTGTAGCAGGCTGACCCAAGACCAACCATTTAACATAGATCCGGAAAAGGCCTTGTGTGTTCTTGTGGGCTTACAAGGCTGTGATGCATGGGCAGTTTTTGAGGCAATATTGTGCAGCATTTATTCCCATATGTTCTGCCTAGTACAGGAGATGTTGCACATTGGCTAACTAACTAACCTACCGATTTATAATATTGAAAATCCCTGCAATCGCCTCCAGGCAGCAGTGCCATCACAGTAAAAGGATAGAGTGATCCTGGGCTAAGGCTCCACCTGCACCACAATACCTGGTCTAGTTTTTTTTATTTTTTATTTTTATTTTACATTCCAATCTAAAACATCTCCCCACTGGTCAAAGCTTTTATAAATATACTGGAAATCATCCCCATTGCCTCAATCAACTGCTTACGGATCGGTTTTGGAAGACTGACATGCTGGTCACTGGTGAGAGTCCAGCAGCGGGCAGGAGTGTGAGCGGATGTCGTTGTGTTTATGGATGGCCTGGTCCAAGTCCAGCGACTGTCCATTTACACTGACCTCCATACAGCCGCTGTAGGGCGCTGACACCGGTGTGGACACCAGAGGAACATCTTCTGAGGGTGGAAATGACAACATGTAAACCAGCAGAGAACATGATGGACTGTGTGTATGCAAACAGTAT
This sequence comes from Xiphias gladius, assembly GCF_016859285.1. Lineage (NCBI taxonomy): Eukaryota > Metazoa > Chordata > Actinopteri > Istiophoriformes > Xiphiidae > Xiphias > Xiphias gladius. The sequence continues at coordinate 23,513,813 of NC_053400.1, read as the reverse complement.
TATTCTGTGTGTTGAATCTGTCAGACTCAGCAAACACATTACCAAACACTTAGACCTTTAATCAAGTATACATGACTATCCTCAGTAAGGCACTGTCTAACAATTTGGGACAAAACACAAATTCCTGTTCTCTTTCCAGTTTGGGGGATGTTGGAGCTGTTTCTGGCAAAATTATTTACTCAGCCGCAAGTCAGTACAGAGGTAACAACTATAGATTATTATTTTAGTTTGCTATATACTGTATATAGTACAAGTAAACAAAGTGAGCCACTCATAAATTGTAGGAAATTTGCAAAATAACTAATTCTCATTCACTGGGTGAGGTAATTTATCGTTGAAATGTGTTGGATGTTTAGGACACTGTACAAGATAGTCATGCGGAACAAAGGAAGGTCTGACTACGAGTGTTCAGAGTCTGTGTGGAAAAACTCAAATTTTAGGTTATTCAGTTGATCAGCTCAAGAAAACTGTATATAGGAGTGCTTTGCAATTTACAAATCTACATGCGTAACATACTTGTTTTGTTTGTGTACATGTTCTAGACCACACATTTTTCTTTACAGAAAAAAAATGCATGAATAACCAACAATGTGTCTGCGTATATGTTCTGTTTGAGTTTCATTTTTATTTTTCAATGTGCCTACTGTGAAGCCTTAATTTCCACCTGACTATAAAATAATGTATGGCTGCTTTAAATGCCTCTACTGTTTTAATAATTATGGTTTTTAACTACTGATAATTTATAACACTGTTCTGCTCCATCGAAGGTATTGCATACTGTGCAAAAAATAAAATAAAAAAACCATCATACCATATGAATAACATCATGCAAAATGTGCATATTAACATGGGTGCCCTCACCAGGGAGGCCTCCTATGAATGTGCTGGATTGAGACAGGAGGTCAGTGGGAATTTCGATGTTTTCACTTCGTCCAGACTGGCCATCGACCAGCAGCAGGGTCTGGTTGCCTGAGACTGTCACCTGGATTTCATGACTCTCACCATCACAGAGTGGAGCGGGAGAGCTGGCAATGATGGCATCACCTGCAGATACCAGAACAAACTGACGACACACAAAAGGTCAGTTTTCAAATCAAAAATACAGTAACAAACAAATTTCACATAGATATACAGATTGAGTTTTAAAGTACTCACATCTCGCCATTCATCAGTGCCAGGATGATAGTCGGCCAGAGTGATGGAGAAAGGGACTCTGTCCTGGTGAACAAGTACAAACAGCACTCCAATAGCAGAAGTTGGACGCAGGGTCAACTGGATGCTCAGGTTCTGTGATTCTGAAGTGAGGAGAACATACAGAAAGAACAGCAAGTCATGAACAAACAGGAATTAGGCAAACTGTTGACAAAAGTGCAGTCAATGATTGAAGCCAACTCAAAGTCATCCAAACAAATTAAACATTGACTAACTGCTTCAAGAAGAAGCAATTAGGCTAAGTTATGCAAGGCCCCAACATGCTATGCATAATACACACACACACGCGTGGCCAGGCCCAGGCCCAAGCACTGTACCATAGCTGATGTTGAAGAGAGCGAAGCCTGTGCCGGGGTAATATGCTCCAGGAACCTCTGTGCTGAAACACTGCATGTTGTCATTGGACCGAATGGTTTCTTGTATCGAGGTGTCTTCACCCGTCAGCCACCGCCACTCCTTCATACAGCCGTCCAGACGAGGGTTCACCTATGAAATAAACGCAACAGTTGAGAAATATGTAAAGAACATCTCCTTTTGGTACATATTCAAGAAAGTACACAAGCACAAGCAAATAACCACCTGATTGATGAGGCCGTCTTCTCTGAAAGGGACTCCTCCCACAGTGAGGTTGAGTTCATGCATGCCTTTCTTTAGTGTAAACAGATCACCATTTACTGCAATCTTCATGACTGCCTCCCTGTCAATCTTAATCACCAGACTCCGGCCCTGCTCCTCCACCGAGATCTGACAAGAAAACCAGAAATTGGAGAAGCTTTCAATTAGCTAATGAAGCTACCATAGACAGTGTATTACTTTCAATGATGGCTCCTGACAGAAACTTCCAACCTTTCTCCACTGGCCGTCACTGACGATGGGTCCGCTACTGGTGACCCTGCTGACTGTGCCGTACTTCAGCTGCAGCTCCAGCTTTCCATGATGCATTGCCAGCACAATCCAGGAGCTGTTTAGGTGACCTCCAGCAAAGAAGATAACCCCCTCAGGATCGTAGGTGCGGAAGTCAAATTCTGCTGAAAACCTAGGAGGCGGGGAGCAGTGGTGGGCGAGGAGGGGAGTGTAGGTATGAGCACGTGTTTTTGAATGAGCAAGTTAAAATTACATAATTGAAATAAAAGTAAAGAAGAGAAGAGAAGGGAGAGGAAGAGATGGTAGTCAAAAAACAGGAAATTCCTTTTAGTGACCAAAATAATTTAATCTGCTACCCACTCTGATCTCCATCCTACCATTCCCTGCTAATATTAGAAATTATTTTTAGAATGAGCTTATACAACTTCACAAAGTGACTATGTATGGTAAAAAACAAGGTTTCTTTAAAGACCTCTATTGAATTTATTCTCAGGGTATGACTTACACTGATGAACTGTTCAACCTGTTCTATCTCTGCAAACTACAAACGCTCTCATTAAAAACAAATATATGAACAAGAACTTTATAAAAGGGATTTCCCTGAGCATTTTGTTTGATTGCAAAATCTCTAATGCATTTGAAAATCAACAAACTTCCAGAAAGTTAGGTAACATATTTCAAGTTCAATGCTTTTTCACAGGCAGCATTGGGATATTTTGTTGACAGAGTAATACTTGACACTTCCAAATAAGTCTGACAATAAAAAAAATGTACAATATTCACTGCTATGCTAATCTATAAGTTAAACAAAGGCATTTTCACAAGAATCAGCGAGCTGGATGAGGTGTGATCATTTGTGCATCTTTCTACACAGTGTAACTAAGGTATAAATGTCGAGGAGGAGCGACATGTTTGTCAGAAGTCAACAGCTGAGAGTGTTGAGTGTCAAGACAGAACAATTTTCTCACCCAGTTTGAATCCTCCTGCGGAAACGCAGCCTCACCACTGGAACACCGCTGAACATGCGCCCCAGGTAAAGAGAACGAGAGTTCCTCTTCAGAGACTGCGACAAACAGGGAGTTATCGGCTGGAAGAGAAAACAGACAAACAACAACATGGATATAATGTATGTTGCCACCTCATGAGAAGCATATACAGTAAGTTTACAAGATGCAGCTTGACTCATACAACACGGTGTCTGCAGGGTTCACCAAGTTCAATTTATTACTTTTTAGGACCTTTTTAATAACAAAAACAATATAATTTAATACCTGTTTCATGATCGTACCAGCCAAAATATGAAAGTATAATGGAAAACCAGTGGGGGTAGTATGAATTTTTCATTATTATACCACTTTTTTCCGTGCTTCCCGACAATATATATCAATAATTCTTATTGACATGATCAATTACATTAAAAGGACCTGGGCCTGGACAAGCAGCAGAAAATGGATGGATGGATTAACCAGTTAAAAAGGATTAATTCATGCAAGTATTTGCTAAAATAAACTAGCTATCTTAGCCACCAGCTGCAACAGTGTTTGCTACAGGTCTGATGGTGCTGACAGAAACTCAACAAAAAAAATGACTGAACAGCCTCATGCACACGAGATTCCACTGTCACAACAGTCCCACTTTTAGTTTATAGGTATGTGACATCTCCCAGCAGCCAGCAATCAGATACAAAAACATTATATACCTGACATTACTGTCTATGGCAGATAAGAGAAAATATTTAATTTCTCTTGCCTGCCATTGGCAAGTTTAATTTAATTTAATTTCTTTTGGAAATTCAATTTAAGACTTTCTAATTACTTCTAAGGTCTTCGTCTGAAGAAATGGAATTCGGTGCTTTTTAAGACTTTTCAAGACCTAGAGATACCCTGTCCAAAATGGTTTAACAGATCAAGAAAGTTGTTTATAGTTTGGATTTTTACAAGAAAAGTGGAGGCTGAAATCTGAAAGGGCTGGTTAATATGTGACAGTTAGTAATAGTTAATGTATTTCACCTTACAGCTCCTGAGGTCCTGGCCCAGCTTCATGCCATGACGGCCATCACAGAAGCAACGGAAACTCCCTGGAGTGTTGAGACACTCCTCTGCACACACACCTGCCAAACACTCATCCACATCTGACAAGTGACAGAGCAGGTTGAAGAAATTAAAGAGAAGGAGAGATGAAAGTGATGACTGGGGTATAAAGGGTTACAGAGAAGCAGACAGTTCATGAAGTTATAAAAGTCACATCAGTGGTGGAATTAATCAAAACATGAACTTTCAGTTCCACAAGAATGTATGAAAAAAAAAAAACGGTTTATTTCCAGTCAACATATCAGGGAACGCAAACAACACTTGAGTCAAGTGGTCTTTGACGATGACTGGGCCATATCTCCCTGCTGCTATATAACCTTACATGGCCATGAGGAGGTTGGCTATAATAAATGTTCATTCTCTGAGGAGGGGCACTGAGGTTATGAAAAGTCTGGTTTCCAGTGCAGACAAAAAAGGGCACACAAGTGATTAATGACTTAGATTTAAGTCTTTTTTCGTGCTGTTGTCAACAAATCTGATGTTTTGGTTATTTTATCTTACTGTGTCATCTTATTAAATAACAAAACAACATTATTTTGGCTTTATCACCAGATAACCTTTCATCGTTACATATTTAAGTGTATGATGAATAGTGTTTAATACCTCTTAATGTAGATTAAAAAACATGAGATATAACCTGTCTGACATGTATAACATCAGATTTGTATATTTTGATCTCTCACAGTCATTGAGCTCCAAAGCTACTTGACGATTTTGTCTGCTTGTACAGATTGCTGTCATGGTGTCTTCAATTTGTTGGCTGTATAAAGAATGATTTGATGTGCTTAAGATGACAAACACTTTTATAACCCACAAACCTATGCCATGTCTTCCGGTTTTGTAAATTCTAGCAACTGCATTTTAGTTTTTCCTATTCCTCCGGTTATAACATTATGCACGAAACAAAGGTGAAAGTGTCAGTCTGTGTATCTTACTCCTGAAATGATCTTTTCTAAAGGCCTGGAGACAGATGTACAACAGTGGACAGTGACCTGTTACCTACTTATACAGAATGTCTCCAAATATCTTTGCATTCCTTTCCTGGCCCCACAACACAGCTGCATCAAATCCTGTTGAGGCTGAAGCTGCTCCTCAGTCACTTCTCATGATACTATGTGTGTGTGTGTGTGTTTGTGTGTGTGTGTGTGTGTGTGTGTGTGTGTGTGTGTGTGTGTATGTGTGTGTGTGTGTGTGTGTGTGTGTGTGTGTACACACTTACCAACACAGCTCTTGGTTTCATTGTCGTAGACATAGCCGATATCACACAAGCAATCATAGCTGCCATCCTTATTCTCACACCGTGCTGTTCCACACACATCTGTGTCCTCACACTCATCCACATCTGAAAGACACAAAATGTGATTAGCTGGACAGTTCGAAGACTGGTGGAAGCGGAATAATACCAAGAAGACCTTAAAGTCAACTCCTCATCTGGAAGGACATGATCTTAGGAAGGTATTTGTACCTCTACTCACTAGTGTCAAAAAGACTGTGTCAGACACATGACACCTAAACTGGATTTATTTTTGAGGAACGGGAAATTAAAACCAGGCAAAGGACAGATGGTTGTAAATTCTGGTCCTGGCAGATTAAACCACTTGAATCAAAATTATTCCAATATTAAATTTACCCCAAAGCAGCTTTAAAACAGAAGACACCATTTTTAGAGGCTGCACCATGTAATCAAATGTAAATTTAAAAATGTCTTTATCCTAATTTTATGCACATTTCGCTTATCTTTAGAAACCTTGAGCTTTAAATAAACTTCTGTGGGTTTAAACAATGATTGTTCGCACAACATAAGTTTGTAATTCTTTGCCTAATGTATTAAATAATGAATTTATACTTTATGGACTTAAAATGATAAATATGTGACAAGACAGAACAACGCTGCCATTGGATTACTATAGGTATCTCAGCCACAAAATCGTTCACATTTAAAATCCTTTTAAATTAATTATAAATGTTTTTACAACAATAACTGAACAAATCATATCAATTTCAATAGTTTAAAGTGGATTCATAATGCAGATTGAGTCAAAGTGTTTTCTGCAGCTACAGTACTGATATGTGTACAGTTGTTAGACTATGTGCATTGACTGTATGGTTTGTGACTTACCATTACACATCTGGTGTCCCACCAACATGTAGCCTTGGTGACAGGAGCAGCGGTAACTACCCATAGTGTTGTTGCACTCATGTTCACACCCTCCGTTTCTCTTGCTGCACTCGTCGACATCTACAAATAGGACAGTCGTACAGTCAACATGTACGCAGGAAAAACATCATCATGGGCTGTGTACAGCATTAGGTTGTTAGGCTTGTGTTACGATTTCCCATAGTAATTCAGGATCAGGTTGTATTTTAACATAACCAGTTGTGAAAGGTTTTTGGGAAAAGGAAATTTTGGGATTCTGAATAGGAGTGCACAGCGTGAACTGTCGGTTCTAAAAGCTCACTTAAAAATCCTATGAATTGTACTTTGTTAAAAGCCTTACAAATAACTGACACACTATGTCATTGTGGCTGAGTGTTGCAGCCGAGTGTTTAGGAGGAGTGCGGTCGTCAAGTGGAAAAGGCTCAGACCAAGTCAAACTGAATCTGTTTTGGTTTCCTCTCACAGTAAGGTGGCAGGATGAGTCACAGTGGAAATGTGTGGAATGATGGCTGTGCCATAAATCAGAGAAACATGTTTCTCTCTCCCTCAGTGTGTGTGTGTATAAATTATGTATGCTTTCCAGTTCTGCTTATACAATTAATATCTGTTAAACTTTCCTTCTAAAAGTGGAATCCTTGCTCTTACTTTCAGTTTTTTTAAGAGGAGATGAAGCCTCTCCACATATCTATACAGAGTAACTAGCTTTGACCTCTAAAGTGACTCTTGGATTCCTGCTGTGGACTCTGACCACAGTTCCGGTACATGCAGTTCATATTGATCTGACACACCATTCACACATCATTGATAACAGCAGCAGTAGCAGCAGTTGGATATTAAAAATGAATGTCAATAACAGTTGCAATTGTAAGATAAAAGTGAAACAGAAACACTAGAAATTGAGTTTTGCAAGGTCAAATTAATTCCAACACCACTGAGATGTACAATGATGAGAAACAATATCATTATCTGACAAATATGGGACTAATGAAAGTGATGGGAAGCCAGATCTCTTTATCAGTGGATGGAACAGGAGTTGGTTGTCAGAACCAAGGTTACAATGATGACATCTATCCAGAGACTCTGGACATGACACTGAATGACTGTGCAAAAATTCAACCTCTACTGAGCTCTAGCACACAGTATCTAACTACATATTCTCTCTCACTTTTCATGATGACAGTACCTTTCTCACATCTGGCTCCTGTCCAGCCTGTAAAACAGTGACACAGGAAGTCGCCTTTTTTGTCCTCGCAGCGCACCGTACCTCTGGCATTACAGGGAGAAGGAGAGCACTGGTCTGGAATATCTTCAAGTGCGAGAAAAACAAAGACAGACGCAGAGAATAAAGTGTTATTGTTTTAAAATTGAGTCTGTACAAACCAGATGCATTCAGTAAGTGTAACTGTATAGTGATACCAGACAGAGTAAGGGCATCTCTCATGTTCTGCATATCAGGGGTTCAATATAAATAGCATAATGCTGGCCAAGCTCTCCTGCCATAGACGCCATAATTCAGTCCTTCTCAGCACACCTGTCCTCAGGCTCTCATGAAACAAGATCAAATGGATATCTGGATATATATTCAACCATCTGTTCATTTCTGTTTGTCCTAACTTTCTATTAAATATTTTCAGTTGAGCCCTCGTTCACTCCAAGTTTGTGTAAGTCAGCATGTGTAACTCTTTTCTCTCCCTGTACAGTTTCCTTTTTCTAGTGGAGGAGTTGGAGTGCTCAACAAGTCTGGACATGTTAACTGGAGTTCAGAGACAGAAAAGGACAGTACTTGGAGAAAGTGAGGGGAACAAAAGAGAGAGATGTGTAGATTATACACATACATATACACACACACAGTAATATATATATATATATATATATATATATATATACACACACACACACACACACACACACACACACACACACACACACACACACACACACACATAATTTAGTCTTTAAAATGTACAAATTGTCACGTTAAAAAAAATGTCCAACACAACCTTAAAGATTAAGTCTCCAAATCGCTTGTTTTGTTTGACTAAAAATCCACAAACCGTAAAATGCTCAGTTTACAGTGATTCTGTAAATGACTAAGAAAAACAGCAAATCTTCTCGTTTGAGAGGCTATCTGCAAATATTCTCCATTGTTTCACTGTTTTTGCTTGAAAAATGATAAAACAATTAATTAATTGTCAATCGACATTGATCGACTAACTGATCGATCATTTCAGCTCTAGTTTAAGTAATTTGTATTCTTCTCGTCCAGTGACCATCAGGACCAAATGCAACCCAAATCACCCCCGGCTCATGGTGAGTGATATGCTGGGGTCCATCCGCAGCAGGGGTAAATGCAGGAGCCTCACTTGTTTCCTCCACTTAAAAATCTTAAAGGTCCCTTAGCAGCACATCAAAATGTCATTTCGTTTAATAAAGCAAACACTGTGGCCTACCACAACAACTATTTGGATAAGCCCTGTTAGTATGTGCAAATATAAAGCTAAAACTATAGCCTTCCATAATGTCCGATGTTTGTAACATCCCATAACTGTAATATCACTTAATCTGAAATAGTGGAATGTCATCCTCTGCTTCGATACTGGGTAACCACACAATAGTACACTGTACTGAGAGAGGGGACAGATTGGTAGGGAGATAGGTGGTGAGAAAGAGGTGGTGTGCTGCTGACAGATAGATTAAAAAGGGAAAAAAACAAAAAACAAAAGAGCCCCCATATCTGCAAGTGCCACAATGCTGCAGCTGAGTCATGGGATTCCCCATCCCATCCCTGGTTCCTCAGCTAAGAGCAGTTTCTTGTATCCTGATGCAGCAGAAATCCTGTGCTCCACTCACGTCAGACTCTTTTTTTTTTCATTCCTCCACTGAACCAGCTCACGAAAAAGCTGGTGCAGTCATCCAGAAAGCGAGTGAGTATGTGACGACTGAAGGGGTGTGTTACTCATTCACAATTGTGCAGCATCACTGTAGCAAAGTGCTGCAATGTTACTCACAGATAACTGCTCTCACGCACATATAGCACAGTCAGGCTACTTCAAAGTCACATAGTCAGTTAGGTGTGTAACGCTGCAAAAACTGACTTGGAGTTGACGTACAAATTCAGCACCTTTTCATCATCTTTCCTTCATCTTCCTTTTCAACTTAGAGTGTATTCCTGAGTGTGAATGTGATGCAGAGCTGTGATGCTGCAGTGCAGCCCAACCCCACACTACATCTAGGGGGCTGTCTTTGAATATACTAAAACTTACAGTGAAAAGAAAGAAAGAAGAAAGGAAGAGTGAGAAAAAGAGGTTTCAAGGAATCTATAAACCAGTCCACAGTCCTACAATAAAGCCCTAACATGAAGTCAACAGACAGACAAGAGGGGATAAAACCTACTGTGGACACATGTGACCAGATCCTGTTTCTTCTTTTCAGAGTCTCCAAACTTGTCCATACAGGCTAGACAGAAACAAAAGTGAAATTTAAATGAAGAGATCACAAACATATAATCTGAAAAGCTGGTTGTTATGAGTAGAGATGTAGTCAGAATGTTTTAGTCGGAATGATAACTTACCTAAATACTTGGGATAAAAGTAGTCCTAAATCAGGGAGAAGAGAGGGATTAAGTTACATAGGCATATAAACAAAAATCTACACAGAACACGATAATCTAAACACATGCTTACAGTTAGCAGGGAGGTTTCTGTTAAATACCTGACATAGTCTATGATCTGCTTTTGTGTTATAGTTGATCTCTGTGCTCATACTCATGGCAGTGAAAAACGATTAATAAACAATCATTAATTTCGAGTGTGGCATTTGTCCATGTATGTGTCTGTTATATTGAGACAGAGATTACAGTATGATTACTCCGTAATCTGTGTGTGTGTGTGTGTGTGTGTTCTGTCTAATGGGTGCGGCAGTTCGCCAGGGGCTTCCTGAGAATTCTCTGCATTCCTGATAGTTGTAGCATCCCTCCCTCCTCCTAGCTGCAGTATTCCTGCCCATGTAGGTCAATATCTGGGGAGATGTACCCATGGAAAGACTGGCTCTGGAGGCACAGAGACTTTAGAGATCTTGTGCTGCAGTACGGGCCACATGCAGCAAACTGAGGTGAAAAAAAGTGTCCTGGAAGAATCAGTAATCAGAAAAAGGTTTGCTAAAGCCAGGCACCTATTGCACAACAAAGCCTGATTATAACCCGATTTGATGGAATTACTGATATGTGAAGGTCAGTCACACTTAGATAAGTAGCAGAGCAAGTTTTGGGTGATTAGTAAACTTGTGCCCAGCATAATACTCAGTTCACTGACTATCTGTCCCTCTGGAAAAGTTACCTAACAGATGAGAAACTTGAAGTGATAGCTTTTGTTGCCAAGGATAATCATGAATATCCAGTGACAACCCACTCTCCTTCTCTCTGCAGAGCCAGAAAGCTGCAGCAGAAGAAAATGCAGAGTCAGAGATGGGCTCTTTCAGAATGAATAATGCAGCTATGAATGAGACCGCAGCTTTGTGTCACGACATGGTAGAAAACTACAGGCACGCATACACTGTTCTGCTGGTGATGTGCATCCAGCTGATTCAAACTCAACTCGAAGGAACGTCACCTAACTTCACCTTTACTTCTGAACCTAGCTCTACTTCGCTTTAATCCTCCCTCCCTTAGCTTCCATGTCTCTCCGCTTGGCTAATCTTAAAAATAATTTCTGAGTCATCAATTGCCTCATTCACTCCCTCTCTGCTACAATTCAGAATGTCAAAACTTAGAGAGTAAAAGTGACAGTTAAAGAGGACAGCATGACCAGCGCTATGCTTACAAACACTCCCACCATGTACAGTTAAAACTTGATCTGAATCTCTGTCTCACAAATCGATCAGTTAAACTGACTACATGCAAAAACAAAAACATTCGACAATGTCAGGATATACTTGTTACTGATATTTCTGCACAGCTAACATTTTAAAGAGGCTCAGGCAAGAGTCTGCACTATAACTTATCTTACTGAGTAACAAGCACACACACTGACACATGCAACACAACCAACACCGATGTCTGTTAAAAGACTTAAAAGTCTGCACTCTCAGCCAGTGAATTAATACCTCTTGGCACAATAGTCCAGGTTCCACGTTTTCTGACACTTCAGGTTATTTATAACTCCGGAGCTGGTGTACATATTCAGCACATGTAGTACATATTCAATAGGCTTATGTATTCACATGGATGGAGAGGCTGATCTGTGCATTCGAGAATGCAGAATGGAAATTAATCTGCAGTAAAAACTCCTGAGACCAAAAAGTGCGATGGATTTTTTTTTTTTGCTGGTAAATTTAAAATATAAAAACAGGCTGGGAGCATGTACACCGATTAGTGAGGCAATGTGCATTAGTGTGTTGAATGAAAAACATTTCTTTCACAGAAAACTGCTAATCAGCTCAGAACCAGAGCAGTCTGCTTGCATCATTCACATGCATTTGTGCGCGGGGATATGTAAGAGTGGGCATGTGTAGACAAACAGCGATAAAGGTGATAAGAGGAGAGTTGGAAAAAAACGATACCCAGGTGTTTCCCATATTTGGCAAGAACCCGAGCCGAGCAGATCTCCAGCAGACAGGGCCATATGTTAGCAAATGGAAGGCATAAGTAACTGGTTGTGCGTAGGGACAGTGTAGGGATGGTAGCACCTTCACTAATACTGTATTTCAAAAACGATAGCTTAGTCACACTGACTCAACGTCTGTCACAGAAACAAACAAAGAGCGAAGACAACATGCCAAGTCCTCGCCATGGGAATATTATGTGCACCAATAGCTATCAACACTCTGGACAAATTGGAACATCAACACCAGCAGCCCAGACGATGAATCATTAGTCTAGTGTCAAAACAAAAAAAATAATAACTGACTTTGCAGCCTTATGGTAAATGACAAATAAAAGGTGTCAAAAGTTTCAGTATATAATCTCATAATGACAATGCTGTTTTGATTATCTGATAACAAAGTTTTTGGTAACGCAGTGTCTAAGGAGAAGAAGCCTGGTATGATGTTGTGACTATGATGTTGTATATTTATATATATTTTTTTTATTTTGGAAGGGGGGGGGGGCTGGCTGGAAAATCCAACTTTAAGCGGTGTTTTGGTGCTTTAACTAACTTCTTGTTGATATACTCACAGTCTCCGGGTCGTTTTCAAACACTTCTCTGGCCTCCTCTTTGGTGCACCTTTCCTCCACACACTCCCTCTCCAAGTGTCCCTGCTTCGTCTCCTCGAAAACTTGATTAGCTCTCCTGCGTCTGCTCAGGAACTGGTTCGCCTCTTGAGGCGACAATGAAACTAAAATAAGAAAGTACACTTGATTAATTAAGCTAGAGGAACAAGACAAGGTCAAACAATTCGGGAATTAAGCAATATTTGGCTCCTAAAAACAAAAACATTGCAGGGTGGTTGCGAAATATCAACCTTTAAAGCGCCGTTAATGACGTTAATAGACCATCATCAACCACAACACAAATGTCAAAGGGGATTTAGCGAGCTAGCTAGCCGCCTAGCATGTAATTGTTTACTTACTGCTGTCGGACCAGTGGACAACCAGCAGGATTAGCAGGGCTGCCGATGAAAGGGACTTGGTCGGGGTCAGCCACATTGTTTAACCGCTGTGTCTGCGCCAAGCTTGAGAAACTTTCTCCTGTCTCCCGTCCCTTTGCTACTGCCCCCCTGTCTGTCTCTCAGTGTCTCCCCGGTCTCTCAATGTCACCGCCGTTTGCACCGAGACGAGGCTAGCGTTAGTGCGAAACACTGCAGGTATTCAGGTAGTTCCGACCGTTGGCCGTCAACGTTTCTGATGTAGTTAAGTCACTGCCGCCTCGGAGCGTTGCAAGCTAAACTGTCGTGCGTTTCTCCCGCATATCGGTAAAATAACACGGGCAAGTTAAGCGACCGTCCTCTTTCCTCTGCGGTTCAGCTTGTCTCCATTGCGGTCTCTACTTTATTTTTGAAACCCTCTTCTCTCGTGTGTAGTCCTCTCTGGCCGGACTGAGTCCCCAGGCTGCGGAGAAAGACTGCACGCCTCTGAGGTGGAGTATCTCTGAGAAAGTGTAGGCAGGAGTTTGTAATGATGCAGCCTACCAGTCACCTCTCCCCACGGCCGGATTAACTTCCAAAGGGGGGCCCCGGGGCAAGACATTTGTTGTTGGGCCCCCACCGTACTTGACAGTTTCATAATTTCCCCTAGACACCCAGAAAACCAACCAGTAATGTAGAGCTGAAATGATTAATCAAAAGTGTTTCAGTCATTTTTCAGGCAAAAATGCCCAAAGTTCACTGGTTACAGCTTCTCACCTTGCACATTGACGAAGGTGGACAAAAAAAAAAAAAAAAAAAAGATTAAAAATTAAAGCGCACTGGTAAGCAATGTTTCAATCACTGCTGTTTAGGGTCGTACGGTACAATGGTACTGGGCTGCGGAAACACAAGAACATTGGTAAAAAAAACAAACAAACATAAAACACAACATTGTTTTCGAAAATTCAGAAGTATTTTAGAAAAACAGAGAAGGTAAGGACAACAATTCTTTGTGATTGGACAGAACCAAAGTCAATTTAAAATGTACTACCTTCCAACCTGTTTTGTTGTGTTTTTGGTTTTGTTGTTTTTTCTACTATATTGTTTTGTGTTCTAAAAATGTTGCTGTGTTTTTAGTTTTGTTGTCGTGTTATTTGTTTTGCTGTCCCTTTTTTGGTTTCGTGTTTTCACTTTTGTTGTTGTGTTTTCTAAAATGTTACATTTTCAGTTTTGTTGTGTTTTGCACCTCAGGGCCACTGTAGATACGAAACACAGTGGTGGCAAGTAACTTTTACTCAAATACTGCACTTCAGTGCAATTCTGAGGCAGTTGTACTTTACTTGGGTAAAGTCTACTTTACTCAAATAACTTTTGATACTTAAAGTATATTATAATAATTATGTTTCTTGAATAAAATTTGAATGCAGGATTCTTACTTGTAACAGAGTATTTTTAAAATGTATTATTACTTTTACTTAAGTAAATAAGTGGTTCTTCATCCACTTCACTGGCAGAATCAGAGAAGTCATCACACAGACTAAAAACTTTAAGGGCAGTTTATTTTAAACCCATGCAATCATTTTCCAAGTAATTTTTCTTTCGGTTTCGTTTTCCTTGAATCTTGTATGACTAAAAATCTGTTTTGAGTGTCCCTTTCCTCTTCTCATCATTTCATTTCTCGATAGTTCAGCCCACATCAGTCCTCTTTGTTGTTTGTGCTTGACCGTCTTTTCCTTTCTCCTTCTAGGCCATTCGGCTATAGTGTGTCACAGGTGTTGAGCTATTCTGTTTTATCATACATGGGGTAAAGATAAAATTGCACTTGATATTTTTTTTTCCTCATCACATAGTGAAAAATCAAGACTAAATCTTAAATTACTATTGATAAGAGATATTCTGCTGGGCCTGAAAGGTTGCATCATTAAAAATGTTTAAATAATGTTTCAATGTTACTGTAAATGTTAAATAGTAAATAAAAAACCTAAGGTTTCACAAAGCATAACTAATAAAATTTAAGACAACATACATTTAGTTATATTAATGCATGTTGTCTTTTTTGGACACATAATCTGCAATTGATTGATTTATGAACATTAGTTATTAAACTGAGGGATATTACTAACAAATCAAGGTATTGTGGAGATCTCCAAAAAAATGCATGGGTGGGATGATGCTCACAATAAAAAAAAAAAATCCAATATATTATGTGTATTATATGCTAAAATTGAATGAAAGTGTGATATTGACAACCTAGTTTAACGTGGAATTATGGTGCAGTGCCATCTGTCTCTACAGAAATCTCTAAATGGAGGACAAATTCCTTGTTGTTGAAGGAAAACAGACTGGGGTCAAACAGTGTTTTCAAAATAACTGCTATGAGCTTGTTTTGACAGGAAGGACTTAGGACACAAGCAGTCCTGGAAAGACTGGAAAGAAGTGTGCTCTGTGTTGAAGATATATAACTGACACTAAGCGAATTGTCAGTACATGTCAATCTCATGTCGTTTTTAATTAACCTATGGCCTTCAACTATAACACTGTCACTGAGTGAGAGAGTGACTTTGCAGACTCATATGCTGTTTGATATGTTAGAATGTGCAGCATTATCATCATTACATCTGAAACCATGTACAAATGTACAATGGCTACCAGGAAGTCATTTTAAACACAGTGCTATTACTTTACATGTCATTCTCTATGACAGCATTTTTCCCTTTGGCCTTGTTTCTGGCAAGAGGGCAGAAGAATGCAATATTGAAATACAACAGTATCAAAATAAGGTTGCTTTGATACAGTTTTATTTTAACAAAGACAAAACAAACAACACTGAACAACTACATTTAAGTTGCGGTGGCATGAAAAAGTTTGGGCACCCTGGTCTTTTTTTTTTTTTTTTTTTACAAGTTTAGAGTGAAAAAATGAAAGGAGCACCATACAAAAGTTTGGGCATCCCCAGAAATTTGAGCTCGTATATATAACTAAGGTCTCAGACCTCAGTTAGCTTGTTAGGGCTATGGCTTGATCACAGTCATTGTTATGAAAGGCACAGTGATGCAAATTTCAAAGCTTTATAAATACTCTGACTCCCCAAAACCTTGTCTCAACAATCAGCAACCTAAGCAGCTACCTAGCACTCTGAAAATTCAAAAATATTGATGCCCAAAAAGCAGGAGAAGGCTATAAGAAGATACCAAAGCCTTTCAGGTAGCTGTTTCCTACGTTCGTAATGTAATTAAGAAATGGCAGTTAAGAGGGACGGTGGAGGTCAAGTTGAGGTCTGGAAGACCAAGAAAGCTTTCTGAGAAGACTGCTAGTAGGGCTGCTAGAAAGGCAAAACAAAACCCCTGTTTGACTGCAAAAGACCGTCAGGAAGATTTTGAGGACTCTGGAGTGGTGGTGCACTGTTCTCCTGCACAAAGATGATCTTCATGGAAGAGTCATCAGAAGTAAACTTGTCCTGTGTCTTCACCAAAAAATTCGGCGTAGAAGTTTGCAAAGGAACACCTAAACAAGCCCGATGCATTTTGTAAACCAGTCCTGTTAACTGATGAAGTTAAAGTAGAAGTTTTTTGGCCACAATATGCAAAGGTATGTTTGGAGAAAAAAAAGGGTGCAGAATTTCTTGAAGAGAACACCTCTCCAGCTGTTGAGCACAGGGATGGATCAATCATGCTTTGGGCTCGTGTTGCAGCCAGTGGCATGGGCCTAAACATCAGCAAAAATCTGTAGATATACCTCAAAAGAGCAGTGCATGCATGATGGCCCAAGAATTCAACAGAAAAAGAAGCGTTTTGCAAGGAAGCGGACAAAAATCTCACAAACAAGAACTAAAAGACTCTTAGCTGCTACGAAAAGCATTTAGTTGTGATACTTGCCACAGGGGGTGTTACTAAGTACTGACCATGCAGGGTGCCCAAACTTTTTGAAATCTGACATCCTCAACTTTATGCCTTTTGGGAATCAGTTAATCTTTTATTCGCTTAGCTATTCACAGTAACAGAAATTTTGACCAGGGGTGCCCAAACTTTTTCAAGACACTGTATATATTAAAGATGGCTTGTTTTATATACAAGGTGAATTATGAACACAGGACAACAAGGAAAACCCTGAATATGAGGACAGAAATAATAGATCAACAGAGGTTGTAATAGTCTTGCCTGACTGGTGGTCTTGAAGACCTGCCATAACAAGAGGTGTATACTGTACATCTGGCAACAACCATGTTGGGTTCTGGGAACAATAAAATGATAAACCATGTTTCTAAACATATCTAAACCCTTTCAGGAAGGCAAAGCACAATTTAGGGATGGTGTTTCAAATGCAACAGAATTGGATCGAAAGCCTGGAGGCTCAGCTTTCTCCTCTGTGGTTTTCACTGCCACAATGAACCACCGCAATTTCAACTAGTTGTCTCCAGACGTCTGCCTCCACAAGACCAGAACTGAAGAGAATTTAGAGAGAGTACCATAATTCAACTGCAGGAAAAAGATGCAGGTGGTCTCACAGCCTGGTCAACTGCGACCATTTGTTTATGTTTCTACACAAACATAACCATCTTTTGCTCAACACATGGTATGTGTTCTACAGAGCTCAGCTCTTGCACAAAGTTTCTTGGAAAGAATTTAAATCATTGCAACAAACTGCTACAACTACGTCATCCAGCTGTCCAGTTTCCGACAAGCTCACTGGCAAGCCAGCTTTCGTTGTGCCCTGCTTAAAAAATTTTTTTTTTAAAAAGAATCTGAAAAAAACGCTCCCAGGACAAGAGCAATAATACTGTATGGATGAAAAGCATAATACAAAGCTTAAAATAACCCATCAGAGAAAGTCGACAAAAATGACTATAACTGTCTACCTCTATCTCCTCTTCTTGTCACATCTTTCTCATCCTCTTTCTCCCTCCCATCTCTTCTGCTCTATATATCTCTCTTTCCAAAATATCCCAAGAAGCGGCCACTGTGGGACACTGCCTAATGTGAGGGCGTTTTAATGTGATGCTGCTGTTAATTAAGGTCACTTTCTGTGTGGGTGCTGTGCATCACGCTGGCTTTCAGGGGGAGAGAGAGGAGGACAGGAATGGGACTTAATACTGTTGTGTTTGCTGAGAGCCTCGTCAAAGTCCAGCTGGTGGCCGTTGATAGAGATTTCCATGCAACCGTGGTAAAACGCTGTCACGGGGTTGGCAGGTAACGGGACATCGTCTTGAGAGAGAGATTGGGACAGTCAGTGAGAACAACAATGATGAGAGATTGTGGTAAATATAGCCCTTTTATAACCAAGGTTATAACATGGTACACAATAAAAAAATACTTTAAATATTAACCTAAACAACAAAATAACACCGATACATTAAGATATTTACTAGAGAATTAGAGCAGAGACAGCAATTGTACATTTCCCCTTTTTGATTTTAATCTTGTCGTCAGGACAGAGAACAATCTTTCATGAGATGACTTAAGAGAAGTCACACTGGTTTAGTGGGACAAAACCAGTGAAGAGAGGTAAACACTGTGTTATATGGTTTACCTTGAGTCAGAACATGAACCATCATATTTTTGGACTAGTTGGAGATGAGCAAAACTTCTTCAATGAAGTTAAGTATGGTATTACAGTATAACAATGTCACCTCAACTATTCCTGCATCCACAAAGACAGACTGACTTTACTGAATTCATTTATTTACTTTCAACAACATATCTATGCGTCTTTTTTGTTCTGAGGGAGGAAAAGTAACTAAGGACAAAGTTTTCAGCACTCCAAGCAGCATGGCTATAAGGATTACAATGTCTACTGTTGGGCTCACCACTTTGGTCCAGACTGAAATACCTGAGAGACTATTGGATGGATGCTGGGAATTTTTGTACAGACGCTCATGTTCTTAACTTTTAATCTAGCACCATCATCTGGTCAAAAATTAAAATTGTCCAATATTCTGGTTTCTGACCAAAGTCCTGCAAAAACTAATGACCTTCCCCTTATCCGCAGCTGTACTTTTGTGTTTAGCACTAATTAGCAAATGCTAGCATGCTAAGCTAATATGTGACAATGGTAAACATTATACCGGCAAGGTAGCATTGTCACAGTGAGTATGATAGCATGTTGAAATTACCATTTAGATACAGCCTCAAAGAGTCCCTAGCATGGCTGTAGACTCTTACGGAGAAGACCCATTTGAAGCGAACAAATCCTGCAACATCACCTCCGTCATTTCTCTCTTGTAACAGTGGGCATGTCAACACTCGCAAGCTACTGAGTAGCTTGCTCATTAGCAAATATGGTCTAAATACAGTGCATTCAGAAAGTATTCAGACCCCTTCACTTTTTTCAGATATTTTTTGATGGGGCTTAACTTCATGTTGTGTGTACAGTGAGTCTTTACTGTTTATGCGCTCACTGACGCTGCCGCTTCAACTGTTCTACCTGTGTGATGAGCTTGGAACAGGTGAATAGCGGCAGCTTGTGGTGCACAGGCTGATAGGATCGGAGGTAGCTGGGAGCCGCCGCAGCATTGCACCCTGCTGCCGGTGATCCAAAACACAGAACACTGACGTGGCGTGTGGCAGCCTCTAACTCAACCACTTGCTGTCTGAGAGCACCTTTAGTCTTCTTTCATGTACTGGTGATTTTTGGAGTACTTTAACAAGCCTGTAAATCTACTTTCGCTAAAGTAGATTCCGTAGAGAGCAGCCTGCAGTTTTGCAGATAGAGCATAACTGAGACGATACTCCATTTACGAGTGCTTTAAAACTCTTTGCCAGTATAAGAAAATCTCTGAGAAAGCTCTCACACATTGGCCAAATTAGCCTTTTTAATGGTGACCATATGTAGCTTATTCATTTTGCTCACAGTTATCCTCCAAGTGTTACTTTTGTACTTGCTGCTTTGACTAACCTGGTATCCCACCAATATATGTACGGACGGGCTTCTGCATGGTGGTGTTGAGGCGCTCCAGTGCTTCCTGCAGGGCATCAGACGTTATGTAGCTAACAGTGGAGAAGTTGGCAGAGATTTGGATTTCTGTGGAAGTCACATTCAGCTGCAGTGTCAGCCGCTCGGGGTAACACAACATCAGTGAGTCCAGCCTTGCCACAGAGACGCCGTCCAAGAACACTTGCAGGTTCTGGAGCATGGAGGGCAATAGCATCGCAAAGTTTTATCATGTATGTTTGTGCTTGTGCACGTGGGAAGACATGCAGGGATACATATGAGCATATTTCCAACAATAGTGTGAATGAACTCACAGCATCGTCATCTCCTTTTGTTACCACAGCGACCGACAGGGGGACTTCGTTGTTGTAGACAAGAGCAAAAATGACACCTGTGCTGCTGGACGGATGTATATTCATCTTTATATCCACCTTCCAGCTCCCAGAATCACCTAGTTAACACATACCCATACACAGCGTGAAACACAAAAACATTTCTTCTGTCAGGTCGAAAATTTAGGAACTTTGCCAATTTCCAAGTTTTTACCTGAACTGAAGGATCCCATGGTTCTAGGTTTCCTTGACTCTTGAGAATATCTTTGAATATTCTCAAAATCAGATGCTTATAACTTTAAAGAAAGTCTGTCTTCCTAAAGCTCTGAAAAGTTCAGTCATGATGTTAAATGATACGAAATATACGGAACATACATCAGTCTTTGTTCTTTTCTGTGAATTTTTATGCTCCTTTGCTCATGCATTTCCTACGGGTGCTTCAGTTTCAAAACTTAAAGTGAGCTGGAACGATCTGGACGGCTGCCTGTCACTGCCTTTAAAATCAAAGCACCGTGCTCAAAACTACATTTGGTCCTGCAGCACTGTGCTGCGACTGCTCAGTGCACTTGAGTAGTTAGTTTAGTTAGATTAATAAAGTATAACTTAACTTACTCACTGTAGTCAATGTTGAAATGTGCCAGTCCCTCCCCATTGAAGAAAGATCCTCGTTCAACATTCACAAAGCAGTGTTTACTCTTCTTCTCCTGGATGACCTCCTTCACCCCAGATGCTCCCTGATTCATCAAGTTCCAGCCCCGGATGCAGCCATCAAGTCGAGGGTTGATCTGACAGACAGAAACACAGAGTACAGCAGTATGGATCTCTTAGTCAACCAATGTAAATTCCCACACATTTGCTTCACATTGTTATTATGTCTTTAAACTCCTGTGGTGACCGGAAAAAAGAATCCATCATGTTTGCTGGGTGATTTAGTTGTACGTGTGCTCTTTCCCGTGACTAGCTTACAGGTTTGATGACGTTTTCAGTGCGGTTGGGCAGACCAGCAATGTAGACCTTGGTCTCCAGTTTGCCATTAACTGAAGTAAAGAGACTCTCAGGGCTGTTGATGCTCATCACAGCTTCCTTGCTGATCTTCACACTGATGCTGTTCTCCAGTTCATCCACAGAAATCTGCATGTTACATAATATTATCATAACTTTTACAAAACTCTACTCAACACAGTTAAGAAACAGAGCACACAGTTGCCTCAACACAGTCCACTTTTTCCATCAGTTCAGTTTATCAATTAGCCCTTCAGCTACCACTATGTCAGCCATAGAGGAGAAAACCGAGCACACGTAGGGATTTACTGGACTACAGCTATTTCTTACCACATGCCACTGTCCATCATTTATGGCTTTTCCTCCACTGGTGACCTTGAATGTGTGCTGGTTTTTGAACTGGACTTCAATGTGACCGCCCCTTAGCCCCAGCATGAACCACGAGTCCTGTGAGGACTCAGCATACAGAACAACTCCCTCCGGGTCAAATGTACGGAAGTCAAACTCTGCTGCAAACCTAACAACGACAAGAGACAGAAATATAGGTTTACAAAGTAATTTGACTATAATTATGGTCAAATATAACCCATGTCCATGTTTTCACTAAAAATCATGTATACTCCACACTACCAAAATCAATCAAATTTTCCAATTTTTGGAGTTTCGAACGGGTCTTTCCCAGTCAGGGATTCGTTTTCATCTATGTCAGTATGGTATGAAAATCAGCGTCTTGACGCTTAAACTTGCTTGGGATAGATTGAAATAAATATCATGTACTTTTGTCACTGTCAAAGTAAAATTTTTTGTCAAACTACTGTTTCCTAGGCCAACAATCACACTAAACATTATTGTTTTTGCTGAGTGCCACAAAGGCCTACTTTACATACTTCCACATTTTCAGCTGCATTACCATAAAATAACGCCTTTGACTGAGAGAAATGTATAAATAATGCTCACTGTGTGAATTATCGATCTCAACCATCAAGTCTAGTCAAGTTTACTGTGTCAACTATACTACCTCTTGTTAACTAAGGTCACCTCTACGGTAGACATAATTTTCACGAAATGTAAGGTAAAACACACGCTTTTATGATCCTTTAAGAAAATAAGTTAATTAAAATTGTGTTTGTGTGTGTGGGTATTTATGTGTGTTTGTGTGTGTGTGAGAGTGAGTGAGTGAGTGAGTGTGAGAGAGAGAGCGAGAGAGAGAGTGAGAGTGAGAAAGACAGAGAGAGTGAGAGAAAGAGAGAGAGAGAGTGAGAGTGAGAAAGAGAGAGAGAGAGTGAGAGAAAGAGAGAGAGAGAGAGATAAACACTTACTTTGTGTTCTCCGGCAGACGGAAACGCAGATAGATGACAGGTAGGCCTGCAAACTGCTCCCCCAGGTAGAGCATCTCAGAATGTTTGTGGTCATACAGCTCCACACAAACAGGGATTCTTTGACAGTATTGTTTATCCTCTGCCAAACGAAGACCCTGACGACCATCACAGTAGCACGCATAGCTGCCCACTGTGTTTATACAAATGCCGTCGCACACATCCAGCTCGCACTCGTCCACATCTGCAACAACCGGAACAGAAACATTTACAGGCGGTGATCTTTGGCTCAGTGTCTGTGATGATGGAAAGTGTGTGATTAAAATATGTGTACCATCAGTGGGAGTTGAACATACAAAACAAATTGGTCTAATGTAGTTTTTCCACCTATCAGACTCTAGGAAGTAAGACAGGAACAATAAATTGAAGTCTCACCATTGCAGGTTTTGGAAATAAAGTTATATTTAAATCCCAGGGGACACCGGCACTCATACATGCCAGGCGTGTTGACACATTTAGCCGGTTCCATACAGATACTGGGGTACAGAAGGCATTCATCCACATCTGAAAAAAACAGTAAGTAGGTGACAATGGGCAAATGGTCTTGTGAGAATTTGTATTATGAACGGTCTGAGTAATGATTAAAAAAATAAAATAGCGAATAACCAAATGGGGTTGATTGCAAATGTAATTTTGGTACATGGATGAAATGATTAAATATGACAGAAATTAAAATAACTACAATCTCTGATACTCAATGTTTCAAATCATTTCATACCACAACATCCATTAATCAACATGAATGTATAATTTGCTATATGCAAAACCATCTGTATGGTCTTGTAAATCTCTACAGCCTATCAAAAAAAAAAAAAAAAGGAAAAAATAAAAAGAGGAGAGAGCAAATTTACCAAACTTACTCAGTCCATGTTTGTGAAGACTTTGAACTGAACAAGCATTCAACACACTCAAAGATAAACACTGACTGAACTGCCTACACAAAATAGGACAGATAGAAATATGGGGAACAAAAAGCATCTTAAAAACTGTATGTAGGTTGTAACAGCTCAGTGATATGACTGGTTTGTTAACAGCAGAAAGGAAGGACCATCTTTTCAGATGTTAAGCGCTTTTCACATTCTGTTACATAAGAGGTCACGTCTGGTCAACTTTAGAAATAATAAATAGTGCCAGCCCTGGGGACAACAGCTGGGAGGACAGGAGTTTTTTCTTATGAGGTGTCTAGGGTTCATATGAATAAAAAAGAAAGAATAATACACTGTGTAGAAACGTCTGTGTTTTCCCAGCTACTTAGTATCACTATAGGTTCCTCTTCCATAGGGACAGTAAAACAGCTGGATGTCTTGTATATATGACAAAAGACATTCATACACACAAAGAAAGTACATGAGAATGAACCTTTCTGTTCTTTGGTGTGATTGAAATTAATTCAACTTTGATACTATTGCAGTTCAGCTGCACAAACTGCAACTGAAATGAATATAGTCTTACCCACGCAGTTGATGGTGTCACTGATAAAGTAGCCATCTTCACACATGCACTGGAAACTACCGGGGATGTTTTTACATTGTTGGTTACATCTCGCTGGAAATTCAGGATCCAAACATTCATCGATATCTGCCCAGTCAACAAATCACATAACAACAAGCATCAGCAGCCAGTTCAATCACTTTTAAATGGTTAAATTTATCAGTTTTAATGTGAATAAATTCTAAATTTAAGCACAGAATATTAAAACAGGATCTCTAAGCTGAACTAAAACAATGTAAAATTGCAAATTATGTTTGAGGGCTCACCATCCTCACAGCGCATCCCCTTCCAGCCAGGCTTACACACACATGTGAAGGAGGCCTGGCCGTCCACGCAGAGCTCCGAACCTTCCTTGTAGCATGGAAACGGTGTGCACTGGTTACTGATCTCTGCCATGCAACAAACATTTTTGGTCACACACACACACACACACACACACACACACACACACACACACACACACACACACACACACACACACACACACACACACACACACACACACACAGGATGTTGTTGAAAAGATTTCATAGCTGAAATTAACATTGATTAAGTGACAGCTAGGTGTAAACTCTGTGTCTTAAAAAGCCTCAGTAAACCCCCTCACCGTTCACACAGGTGCGAAGGTCCGATGGGATGGTAGAATCCAGGTTCTGGTTGTTAATGCCAACACGGTGTGAACCCAGGCACACTGCAACAAAGAGTGGTCTTTATCAGGATAGGCTAATAAAGGCAAAACACACATTAAGTGTAATTAACACATTAAGAGACAGTAAATTCTACAAACTCACCAACATATTTGGGATAGAAGTATTCCTGGGGAAAACACAAAATGGAGATTGAAGATTTTAAAATTCACATTTGATTATGAGAACAAGAAGACAAAGAGAGGAGAGAGTGTGATGAAAGTGGTATTACAGCCAGCTGTGCTCCGAATCAACATACCGGTCCAAATAAAAGCCTCAGTAAAACATCAGGCTAAATCAACATTTTAAGTTTACTTTTTCTAAATCTACTGGAAGAAAATGAAATGTTTTGAAGATATAGCATCTGATCTATAGCTGGAATGATTAGTCAACTGAACAAAAAATTCACTTGTTCTGACTTTTCAAATGTGAGAATCTGATGGCTTTCTTAGTCCTCTGTGATAGTAAATGGAATATGTTTGGATTTTGGACTGCTGGTTGGACAAACTAAGACTTCACCATTTTGCCGTTGAAATCAGAAACGCAGTCAGCGACGATGGCGAGATCAGGGGTCGCTGCTCTCCTTACCGTTTCCGGCTGGTTCTCAAAGATCTCCCTGGCCTCCTCCTTGTTGCACAGCTCCTCGATGCACTCCCTCTCCAGGTTGCCCTTCTTCGTCTCCTCAAACATAGAGTTGGCTCTCTTGTGCCTGCTCAGGAACTGGGAGGCCGCGCTCTGGCTCAGGACTAGGGGTTACGTAGACACACAAACATACTCAATCAAATACGATGTGTAAAGCTGTCTTCCCACTGTCAGCGTTGTTTGCATGCTTACAACAATCGGGACTGAACAAACCTGCCACACTGCAGATTACCATGATTGATACTCTCGCATGTGATCAATACAGGCTACATTACAACAACACATGACTGATCGCAGCAGGAATTCAAGTCCTTGGTTCCTCATGACCTGATGTGGCTGGTGCATGCATGGACAAAGTGGACAACCTAATCACTCTTCTATGAATTGGCCTGAAAAGAAAAGTCATTGCGAAACCATTATTTCCCAGAAATGACCCCCTGGTTGTTGAAACAAGCAGCTCACGCTGTCCAAGCATTGTTTCGCGGTGTAGAAAGGAGTCATGACCCCTGAAGACTTTCTGTTACCCGTTCGCTGCTCTCGCGTTAAAAGTTATGAACCGTTCCCAACTGGTCACATTGGTCCCAAAGCTGGGAAAAAAAAAAAAAAAAAAAAAAAGCTGCTCGTTTCAAACTGGGGCACTGAAACTGAGACAGGCCGTTCCGTCAATTACTTTACAACCTAGAGTTCAAAAATGTAAACCGCAAAATCCAAAGACTTACATCGATAAGCATCGACGAGCGTCAAGAGATATACGAGACAAGCCAAGGACTCCCCAAGTGCCCGTTTCTTCCTCCACATAGTCGAGCCGTTCTTCCTGCTAGGCCACGGTTTGGCTCAGAGTAGAGACTGGCTCAGTGCAGGTCCGTGTGAGGAAAGGAAGAAAAAAAACTTTATTCTTCCCGAAACTGTTTTCGTAAAGAGAGAGAGAGGGGGTGGGTGGAGGAGACTGCCAGGAGAGCTGATACGGACGGCTAATGAGGGGGAGGCAGCTAGGGAGCGCTGCTATCACGGTCACGCACACTGCCATTGTTTACTTACCTTTGGCTGCTCGGAGTGGCTGGAGTCCGGCCGAACTCACGCAGAACATTGGTTTATAAAATGCTATACTCGGACAGGGGGGGTGTGGGGGGGGGGCGAAGGATCCCTGACAGTGCCGTCTCGCACACACGATGGAGATTTGTCAAGAACAAATCTCGAGCGAGGACTCCGTCTTGATAAGCTGCTGCCCCGTCCGCGAGTCAGGATGTGCATTAATATTTCTAAAGCCACAACGCTAAGCGTGGCCAAAGTACAGGCCCGACATGCGGCCAACGGTCACACTGTCAGGGCTCGGGGGAGAATGCGCTGTCGCTAGGCGACGGGCGTTGCTTGTTCTCTCGTCAAACGTAACGTTGAATGGGTTTTTGTGTGTGTGTGTGTGTGTGTGTGTGTGTGTGTGTGTGTGTGTGTGTGTGTGTGTGTGTTTCTTAGTCGTGTCTCGACTCAAACTTGGAGCCATCGACAGTTCTCTGAGTATGGTCAATTCCACACGAGGGCACTAGCGCTGCCAGCCCATGGACACATCCGCCTGTGGGATATAGGCCCCTGGGCACAGACAGGTAAGAGCCCCCCCCCACCATCCCCAAATTGAAAGAGATGTGTCTATGGTCATTTTGTGTCTCCTTTGGCGTCTATCAATGGCCGTTTTGCACGTCTGTGGCCGTTTTGGATCCCTTTTGAGGTCATTTTCCCAGGCAGAGAATGAAACTTCTGGCCCAACATATGCCAGTATAATAGTAAGCTAAATACTTTTGGATCTTGAACTTTTGGTCAGACAAAATAAAATGTAGATTGATTGATAATGATAGTAATTGCTAGTTGCGGCCCTAAAACTGCTGCCAAGCTCCTTAGCTATTTACACATCCATCAGAAGCAATATGAGAATCCCAGTAGAGTTGTGTTTTTTTTGGAGCAATGCAAGTCCAATATTCACTTTTTACTCTTAAGCAAGCTTGACAGACCTTCACTAGCCACCCATAACTTTATTTAGCTCTCAGCTGTTTAGTTAGCTTACATATAGAGCGATGGATGAGAGGGTATGTTCAACCGTATCATCTCCAAAACAAGATAAAAGAAGCTGCGGTACAGGCTGCAAAATTATGGTTGTTATGTTATGTTATGGTTTAGCTGAATGGAATTTTGAATCCCATATGCCATGTTAGAGATTCTGTTACTATTACTCTAAAAATGAATGCACTAGTGTACAATTATTCATGACCATTTCTCCATATCTGCCATTCCCCTGAAAGACCACTACTAATCCTTTTCCTACATCATTCATGGAGAATGGCATATGCATGAAGAAAATGAAAAAATTAAATTAAAACAGGGAGAAGGACTAGGACAAGGACTGGAATAGACATTTGAAAACAGTTCTTGGCAATTTGATTCAACAAGACATCCATTTTGAGTTCAGATGATACACTGTATATGACAACAGACAAAGGAGAGAGGCAGTGGACCATCTTGGGAAATACAGTGACATCGTTTCGAAGGCATTTCTTTGTTTTACAGCAAATGATTGGCTTTTCATGGGAGGGAAAGTACAGGTGGAAATAATAACAATAATCAAAGCTCTGTTCCACTTACATGTTTCCAAAAATCATACCAGGAATGTGCACATTAATTTATGTCACGCGTGCTTTTCCTGCTCTGTCATGTCAAAATATATGCTGTGAAAAATATCTGAATTAATGGATTCATAAAAGTCAAAACAAACAATCATTCACACAAACATACAATGAAAACACATACAGAAGACGGGCAGCACCACAGCTATACACACTATTATCAAAACATCTTCCTGAGTCCATCATCTGACTTATTTTAACAAAACCACTTTAATAATTGGAACTAAATAAGGCCCCTGATGTGAGTCTGTACAGTATAGTTTAGAGACAGAATGAATTTTTAACAAATGACACAGACACCACATTTGCATTAATATTGGTTTCATTTAGTTATTCAGGAAAAAAAACACGTAACATTTTCACCGTTCATTCAACTGTTTTATGTACACAAATAACAGGCTTATTTTAATACTTTTAAAATATTTGTACAAAATACACTGTTCTCCCTTTATAATATGTGTTTATCTGAAGAGGCATTTTACTGCAAAAGGTCAGAAGATGTGCATTGTTAATTTGTGATCATTTATATGGGTTTATTGTGGGTGTTTTTAATATTATTGCATGCTGAAACACAATTATTGCATAAGTCATTCTTTTGTGGGCTTCAGGGTGGAAGACTTCCCATTACCATAACTTCCATTACCCCACCAATTCAGCTGATATTTCTGGGAAGGTTTTGCTAAAAAAATTATGATAAGTATGATTACAAAGTTAGCGATGAGAGTCAGAACTGTTTGGCGGTTTAATCATCAGTCCGAGTCTCCTCGGTCTTGGCCGAAAAAAAAAAAAAAACAAACCTGAGGAGAGTTAGTAACTGGTAGAAACAAACACTCACCATAGTTCGGAGGTTAAACCAATGCTGCTCACTTAATGTTTCATTAATGGTATTACTGTATTGCATACATAAGATGTTTGGGGAGAATATATTGGCAAAGGTTCTTTTAAAAGGATCAGTGGTTCTATACAAGAGGAAAGAGGAGATACATCATATCAGGCCAGAGTAAAGTAACAGTGTGTCCACAGTCCAGTTACAGTCTTTAGTAAAATTACAGGCAGTGATTTTCGGACGCTGCCTTTCCTGACCTGTAACACTGGGGCAATTCCATTGGCAATACAACACTTCATGTCAGTCAGTCATGCGCATACTGACACAAACAAGCACATACGCACAAAGCGCACACACCTCAGTCATTCAATTCAGACACACAGCAAGATTTCTGTATGACAAGACAAAGATAGAAAACAGAGTCAAATAGTTTCAAACTTTCCTTATAGTTCCTAGATCAACATATTTGACAAAGAAAAAGATGTCATCTGAATAATTGCTGTCTGTTTTTAAAACAGTTATAGGTTTTCAGATATAAAAAACATATCTAAACAATGATATTTTTTGTTTGTTTTTCGAAAAGAATTTTAGAAAAGTAATGACTGGCACTGTTTGGGATCCTGTGACCACCAAAACACCCACAAAGCTACATAAACAAGTACTAAGTTTTGGAAAATACAAAATCCGTCTGTGGTTTGTAGTCGCCTGGTCACACAGAAATGACACGTGGCGGCTACCATCGCTGTGGCTACAACTATACTTCACATGCCCAGGTTTGGCGAGAGCGAGTGCTGATGAATATAAATGCCAATGTGAGTGGTTGCCTTTGGGAAGCGCAGAACAACACAACACAACTGGTTAACGACAATAAATCCTGTACCTTCAACAGATTCTGAGGTGCTGACCAGTAAGATTCACAGCAGGCAGTTTCTCAGAGGAATGCATATAAATAGGTTTTAAACTACAGGGGGCAGCTGTCTTACCAAAGTAAGACAGAGCTAACTAACTAAACAGAAGTACATTATTAGGCAGCCAACTGGGCAACACAATCAGTAATACACTATCCATTTCACAATCATAACTTGAGACAAGACTGGTTAAAATGTTAGTATATGGATTAATTAGAAGAGAAACTAAAAACCATCCTTGTTAATGAGCTGTGCTAACACATAGTTTCTGTTTTGTGATAGTTGAAGGGATTGTTTGGCTTTTATTACTTTTTCTACATCCACAGAGTGAAACAAGCACATGCCGTTATTACTGTATGTCTGCATGCAGTTTGAGGGTATGTTGAATGCTGATCTTATCTGAGCCTACTTACTGGTGTCGGGAACAAGTATCGGCCCGTCTTAAGAGCAGCAAAATAAAAAATGTTCCCCATGCATATGAACCTGTAATAGTTATGGTTAAATTTACTCGTCTAGATTTGCTAATATTCATACACCATGGATGTATGTACATGTCAACCAGGGTTGGGGAGAACAGGCAACTGCCCAAAAACCCAAGACCCACAGGGGCCCGGAGGCTCTAGGTTCAGCATGTGGTAGTTAGTTTGTGGTAACTTAATTAATTACAAATGTGTCAGGTAATTATGTATGCACACTATATACACTCAGTGGCCACTTTATTATATACACCTGTACAGTCTAATGCAGTACGATACAACTGTTCTTCCATAAAGTCTACTTTTATTATGCCTATAATATTGAGTTTTTTTGACACTGTCATAGCACTGAGGTCATGGTTAGTGGTGTTGCTGTACTGGATTGCATTATATTCAGATGTGTTTTCTAATATTCTACCCCACTCATGTTTGTAAATACAAAGGAAAAAAACATTAGAAGCACCTCTCAATATGATGTAGTCCAGCACAACACTACCTTTAACTATATCCACAATGATAAAAATAGGATTGAATTTACACATTCCAAAAACTGGACATGATAAAACCTGTAAAAGCAGAATTTACTGTAGAGCTTTTGTACTGAATAGCAATATACAGGTGAACCTAATAAAGCTGCCACTGAGTGTATATTGTAAAAACATTATTATTTTGTATTTTATGGTTTATATTGTGGTTAAACAGTGCATTTTACAAAATAAGGTTGTGCTTATGCACAAATTCACATTGTGAGAGTTAATAGAGGCCCACAACACATTTCACCCCAAGATCCTAGTGGGTTAATCTGCCCTGATATCAACAAAAAGTGGTTTTGAACTTGCACATGATCTAATTTCTTTGTTCATAGATGAAGTTCAGCTAATCAGCCATCCACTGTATTTTGACTTACTTAAAGTGAAGCTGTAACTTGACATCCATTAACTCAGCCACACTAAGAAACTGTTTAACATACCTTCAAAAAGCATACAAATATACAAAAAAGGCATCCATGGGTCTATCTGACTCAATGAAAGCAGAAAAAAACAGAAACAAACTCTCCAAAACCAAGCTATTCCTTTGACCCAGGAACTGGTTACACGGTGCTACAGATGAAACCTGAAAACATGAACCTATACATCTGTTTGCAGTTTGATGATAAAGATTAAAACTGAGGGATAAAATTGTCTGTGGAGTGATTTTTGATAGCCAACATCAAGCTTCTCTGGGCCGTGTTTGGTCCTGTCGATCCCTCTTTGTGTTACCTTCACAGCCTTCCTGAGGAGGTTGGGGACAAAACTAAAAAATGAAAAACGGGTACATGCGGACAAAACCACCCAAAGGGAGGAAAAATTCCAGTCCTTCTTTCCTTCTAGAGTTTGGTCTGTCAGACGTGAAATACAATGGAACATTTCAACAACCTTTAAAATAACCAAATACAAATCAAACAGATAAAATAAGCTTTTTGAAAGTGTGCTGCGAGGCTTGTTCATCCATAGATTTGGAGATGATTAAAGTGCGTGTTGGTCACTGTCAAAAACTGTCCAGTGAAAACGTTTGTTTGTTCTCTCGTCACATCACAGAAAGGAGACCCAAATAGATGTATTGTGTGATAATCGTCTTCATTCGTATCCCTTCTTCCTTCCACAACTGTTCTTCTTTTTCCCACTCTTGATGAGGTCTGTTTCTCCGAATTTGGAGTGATGCACCTTGAGACACTGCAAAAAAGTCCATCTACACTGCTCATCCAGTCTGGCAGTGAGTCTTCAAACTCATTTTTTCTTACAACTCAACAAATCAGTATATCAGGTTATACTTGTTTCCAAACCAGCATCATCTGCTTTCAGAAATGTCATTAAAAAAAAGAGAAATATTCCTTAGAGCATGGATACACTGTATTGGAAACAAGTGAAATAATCTCACCTTGATGACTTTTGTTTGTTGACGTGACGTGTTTTAAGGAAAAATAAAGATTTCAAGCTCAATGCTAGACCCAGAGCATTGTTAAGATGGATTTTTTCGCAGTAAAGAAAAATATGCTGGTTCTGGGCATCATAGAAACAGTATACGGGGTCATGGCTAGATGGAGTAGGTGGAGCTCTCAGACTGCTGGCGGATGTAGCACTGAAAACTCTTGTCTCCAATTGGATGCTCCCTGTGGAAACAAAGAGAAAGATGGTGTTTATGTGTTGGCAGGAGGTTACAGAGTAATCTTATGAGAAAAAAAATAGAACAGAAATTCGAGGTAAGTCAAGATTATTGGTTGATGAACAGAGCTAGAAGCCAAAATACCACAAAGGTTAAAACCAAGAGTGACTGGTCTGAAGGGAAAATCCAGGATACAGCTCACAGCAGTGGTTAAAGATACAATGTTGGGGTTATTTGAAATGTTAAACATGCTACAGTTATTCTTGCAACATGTTAAATTAATAACGGGCGATTGTGGACTGTACCACTGCGCCACCTACTGGTTGCTCACTGTTGAAATAGATTTTACATTTCGAAACCTACCATTTTTCCAACAGTTCTCAGCCTCAGTTGCATTATATATACAATAACTCTAGATCTTGACAAACATAACCTGAGCTAAAAAGCATAAATAAACAACAAACCACATACTGGCTGCCTATCTTTGTCTTCTTGAACTTGTCCCGTTTGTACTTGGTGTGCTGCTGCTCCAAGGTCTGCACAGCTGAAACAATCTGCTTCAGGGTTTTGTAGGTCTCCTGGGGGTCGTCAATGACAAAACTGGAGTACTCCTCCTGTTCGGGTCCGTCGTACACAGACTTACTGCCACAGGCCTCTGCAGGGGAAAACGAGCAGCAGAGTGAAAGAAGACACAAAAGGGACAATATGAGAATAATCACAGAAGACAAACATGGAAAACATGCAGTCATACACATGCATGCTCACGAACACTTAAAAACACTCTTGTCGGTGTCTGACCTTGCATCTTGATCAGTTTGGTCATGTATGTGCTGAACAGGGAATAAATCCTCTCAGTCTCTCTGTCTCCATCTACATCCAGCTGAATGTTTGCTGGGAGACTGCTGAAAATAGGGGCATACAGGACAATGAGAGAGTGGAAACAAAGAAAAAGAGCCTGATGCTGGATCGATTTGAACAACTTCACGTACCCAGTGCAAGGTGTACACCCAGGGGCTGTGTCTGCTGAGAGCTTGCAGCAGAGCCAGTGGCCGTTGAGGTAGGCTGAAGGATGGTAGGTGCTCAGGCGTTTGCGGTTGCACTGGCTGACTTTGGTCAGGATGTCGATCCAGTCGCGTGCCTCGACGCAGTTGTTGGCCTGGATATAGAGTGCCCGCTCTGGCTGGATAACCTGGAACATCTGGAGGACGGAAAAAATTGTGAGTATGTTAGGGAAGAATATAAATACTTTTAGGAGAGATGTGGGCCAAATGTTCGAAGCACCATAGTAATCATGGGGTTGGTGTGTGGGGTCCTTACATTTTTCATCTTGAAAGACTCCTCCTCCAGCCTCTCTACAGCCAGGATGTTTTCTATGGGAATGCTGCACAGAGCTCCCTCACCTGGAGGCATATTGAAACACATCAGACATGGGAAACGACAAAAAGTAAAGGATGGATGAAGTATAATGTTGCCATGAATAGAGCCCCATTTTTATTTATTCATTTATTTATTTATTGCCATTTTGGCAAATTGGCTCCATTAAGAATATGCAGCATTAGTGATTAGGTGTTCCTGTTTGCAATGTACCCCTGGATGTACAGATAACTGTCACTCGATTACTTTAATACTGAAAAAAACTTCAAAACATGATGATTCCTGGGCAAGTGCTCAATCAGATTTCAGTCAGACGGCTACTTCTGCATTACACTGCCAGTTGAACTTCACACAAAGAAGGCAAAATTATTTTCCAAAGATTACAACAAATTTTTTTCCCAAGATCTTTCTGGAGTTTTTTCACAATCTTCACAATTTATTTAAAGTTTTTGCAGCTCATCTTTTTGTGCATTGCAGTGTTGGAATTAATATGGACTAATTTAAGGATACTTAAATTTGTGTGTCTTCTCGCGTAAACATACTACATCTGCGAAACCTGCTTAGAATTTGTACGTAGTATGGAATTTTGAAATAGTTTATGTGTATGTTTTGGCCTGAGCTTGTTTGGATGCAGCAAAAACGTATTGTCTGCTCAGTAACTTAATCTCCACCACATGTGTTGGAGGTACAAAGTGTTCAGGCTAAATGTACATTCAGCAGATTCTCTCCCTTCTGCTGATTCTTGCACAAACACACACAATGACATAAACAGAAGAGGAAACAATGCATCTGTAAGAAGATCCTGTGAAATCTATGAGCTTACCTTTTGTTTTGTGGTATGTAAACTCATGGTTGGTGAGGCGAAACCATCTCTTTTTGAAGTTCTTCATTCCAAACCGGTTTCTCCCTTGTGCTCTCTTTATCATAAATCTGAAGAACAATGGTTGAGAGAAATACCACTGAAAGCCTTGACAGATGAGCTCCTGCTTTACAGAGATGTTTAAATATTTCACAGCACTTTCATTTCCCTGGCCCAATGCGTCCCTTACACATGTCTATACATGTGCAATAACTAGACGTTTAAGAGTATAAATTAATTACTTTACATAAAACAACAACCACCATGAATATATATAAATAAATAACGGCAATGAACATATCATTCTGGTTAAATAAATCCTGTACAGTCAATAGTCATTTATCATTCCAGTTACATGCTTGCAGTTCCTTGAATTCATCGCTGCTGTACATGTAAAAAACTTAAGTACAGCACTCATAGAAACAGTTAAGAGTCTATGAGTCAAAAAGGAGATGGATCAGCAGATTAAAGGCACCAAAGGTGTTTTTTCATATTTTACTCCATTACCTATAAAGTGTATAAACCGCTACTGATTTTTTGCCAAATCATATAAGAGATTTTAGACTGATTTCCTACCTTCCTACTGCCACTGGTTTCCATTTTCTTTCAATACATTATGAAAACCAACTTTCAGAAACTTGAAATTTGAGATAGTTAATCAATCAGACTAAAAAATTTATGTCATGTTTATTTTTACGTCAAGATTATATTATCATGTCACGTGGTTATGCAGTCGCAGACAGGGTGTATGTGTTGTTTTGTTAAAGGATGCCCTGACCCTTTGAGTGTTGGCAGTTATTTCTTAATGCAAGTAATTAGAGCTCAATTATTCAATTAGTTGTTCACTGAAAGATAATCACCAACTATTTTGATAACTGATTAAGAATTCTTGTAATTTTTTTCAGCAAAAATGCCAAAAATTGTCCGGTTCCAGCTTCTCTAATGTGTGGAATTGCTGCTTTCTCTATCATTGTAAACTGAATATCTTTGGTGTCAAGACTGTTGGTTGGACAAAACAAGACTTCTGCAGACATCACATTGAACTTTGAGAAACTCAGATGGGGATGTGTCACTATTTTCTGGATTATCTATATCAAAGGAAGCTTCCGATCTCTGTAAATTAATTTTCAAACTGTAATGAAATAAATGGAATCAATGGTTGACTGCAACTTAAAATCAATCTAAAAAATTATGGTTCACTCTGGAAAATGTTTGACAGTGATGTGAGGCATACACTGTTTATTATTAAAACATGTGAAACCACCAATATGGTCCTTAAAAGGAGAGCAAACACCAGGATGTCTTTGTTTTATAGTTTGAGGGGCCGTAGAATACTTGGAATAAGAAGTACCAGGGTTATAAATACCAAAGTTAATAGTTTCCCACAGGAAGACTTGTGCTCTTCTCACACTACTGAGCCAAGAATGTGCTGGTTTCACATCTGCCTTAACGCCTGGAGCTCTGCTAGACACTCTAATGTGTATGGTTGTGATATGGTCACAGTCTGGACAAAGGGTATTAAAAAGGGTCAGGATGCGGGCGGGTATGAAATCCCAGAAATGTTTGTACAGTAACGAGCCGCTGCTGTCACCATCACACCAAGCGGGTCTGGCATTGCGAGGAGCAAGAGGGGCTAACAGCACTGTTGACGCGTCCTAGGTAAGCAGGCTTAAAGGTTAACACTTTACTTTATACCATTAAAATCACTGTATGCATCAGTCTACTGTCATGTAAATGCAGAAAGACGATAATCCCTCACACAGTGTCAGACAGTGTAACAGTCACTTAAGTGGGGATTTATATTATAGTCCAGATATAAAGTAAAGTGCAGCAGCATCTACAGTAGCGAATGATGTTGGTGGGAGAGAAAATGGCCTACTTGGTTTTGGAGGGGGTTACGGTGCACACACAGGGGGTCACAAGGGCAAAGCCTTTATATAGAGAAGCTCTTACCTGCCCTTTGTGCCTTTTGACCCCTTCCCATCAACCCTCTTTATAGTGAATTTTACACTCCTACGCCCGATAGCAGAAACAAAAGAGGGTGGGGATGTTGATGAGCGAGGGCAGTGGCACAACTACTGTCAACTGGAAACTTTCCTTCCCTTTACAGCCTCAGTAGAAATATCGTCAAAACAACAGCCCATGTGTCGTTGAAAGGGCTCAGTTTACAGCCTCAGGTGTATCTTTACTGTAAGTGCTTACTTCGGAAATTAACTGGACCATGAGGGGTCACAGATGTGAAGTTAAAGTCCAGCTTCACCTTAGTTACAACTTAAGGGACAAGTTTGACATTTTGGGAAATACACTTCTTCACTTTCTAAGGAAGAGTTAGATAAAAGACTGATACCACTCTCACATTTGTCCGTTCGGTAAGACGCTGCAGCTAACAGCTGGTTAGCTTATTTTAGCATAAAGACTGGAAACAGAGGAAACAGCTTGCCTGGCTCTGTCTGACAGTGACAAAATCCACCAACCAGCACCTGTAAAGCTCACTAATTAAGTTATATATCGTTCGTTTACGCCGTAAAAAAACAAAGTGTAAACCAGAAACTAGTAACTTCTTGGATTCTCCACTGAAATATTCTGAACCTCCTGTAAAACAGCAAATTGTCACAATGATGGCAGATTAAGAAGAACAGGAAAAAGTATGCAGAGTTGGCTCGCCCTAGTGCTAACCTTGTAGTCACACCGATTAAGATTAGCCACTTTACGTATTAAGTAACATTACATGTTTGTAGCAGTTTGTTAAAAAGTGAAACCAGATACAATCAAACAGGGTATAGCTCCTTTAAAATTAGCTGAATCAGTTGTATTAGTAAGGGATAATACCCAACAAGTTTGTATGATAATGGATAATGTGGGAGCTAAGAACATGGAGGGATTTTCCCTGTAAGGTTAAATCTTGTGTATACCATGTCCACTTGCCTATAAAATGACATGTAATCAAGCTAAAGAATATCAGACTTTAATTTACACGTATAACAAATCTTGATTGATTTTGTCTTTCCATTTTAAACATCATAAAATACAGTTCCTGAGCCTCAAAACGTCTGTCGTTCTAGCTAAACAGGGAGGGTTTCACAAGGCTTGGCCTGGAGTTTTATTTTCTGTTTTGGGTTTTGCGGTTTTGGTCGTATTTCCTCTCCTGTGCTCTCTCCTTTCCCGTTCAGCTGTCCCTCAGACTCAGGCTATTAGCTTCACCACGGCTAACATTATTCAGCTCCTCTATCTAAGTCGTCTTTCTCCTCCCCACCATTAGTTGATTTAGCCTTCTAGATTCACACAAACATGATACACATTTAAAATTACATTTGCGGAGTTCTCACTGAGAAAGTATTTGTCCTTTTTATTTCAGTTGTTGTTGGTGGTTACTAACAACTACTGAAGCTCCAAGCTCTTTGGCTAAGGCTCAGTTGTTTCTGTCTTTACCTACAGTTTAATACTGGCGCAGTAATTTAGAACAGCAAACAAACACCTATATATATGTGTTATTTCAATCTGTACATTCACTAAAAGTTAAGACACGCCTTCCACCCAATCAAAATCCAATTTTCAGTGGTTCTGGCATTAGAGCTAATACTGGATTATATTTTAGTTTTTTTAAATGTCTTTTTTGTCATCAATTGGGAGATGTCATCGGTATCAAAAATTCCTGATATCTCCGACTCAAAATTACAAGTCGGAGGCTGACATGAGCTGGCTGCTTGTAATTACAGTTTGAACGAAATGACTTGAATGCAGCATAAGCTGAGCAGTTGCTCAAAGACCCTTTGCTTTATACTGTATTTACCATTCAGACGTGAGAGGTATTAATCTTTTCATCTAACTCTCCGCTAGAAAGAGAATTTGTCCCAAAATGTTGAACAATTTTGGAAAGTTCAGCCTTACTTGTCAGCCGTCTTCTCAAATTACATTCCATAAATTCTCTAAATTAATCTAATATCACATACGTTGGACTGAGAGAGCTGTTCATAGGCATTTTCTTTATGTTTATTTCCACCAATATGAGTTTAACAATAAGTTGGTTCCTTACCCCTCTTTGAGCATGATTGGTGTCTCAATACTCTTCTGATCCCATTTGCCAGAGGTGGAGATCAGGTCCAGGAACTGTAAAGGGAAGTAAAGGATGTCATTTATCAACATATTTATTGGGTTGGTAACTTTTTGTTTAGTCTCATGCGACGCTTTGACATCCCTCTATCCCCTCTGCCTGTCTACAAAAACACATTTCATAACTCATCTATCTGAGTTAATCTTTATAAATCTGATATACAAGATACAATGAATGATTGTGTGTCCACAAACTGCCCGAGATTTATTGAATGTCACAAGGAAAGAAGCCAAACACTCACATTCTTTACAGCGTCTGCATATTTCTGTTCATTGAAGTAGTCATAAAATGCAGCCATGTAAGACTCTTTGAAATTGGCCTTGAAAGGAATAAAAGTATTGAAAGAAAGAGGGACAAGAGAGAAAGATCAGCGAGTTGTGTTTTGATTTAACAGTTTACATTGAAATACAAATGAAGTCTAGTTTAGTCACAGGAATGAAAATAGAAAAATGCACTTTGAGCAGAGAAACTCACAGATTTAGACTTTGCGAGACTTCCCAGGGTCTGGATCGTCTTGGAGATGAGGGTCAGGGTTCGTGAGGTGGCGGGATCCTGGGGACACAAAAAGAAAAAAAATAAAACAAAATAAATCAAATCTTGAGAGATCAACTATCTCACTTGGTCCAATCATAAAACTATTTTATAGGCAATATGAAATGAAGTCTTATATTAACAAAAAAAAAAAAAATGCTGTTTCCAAAGTCAAGAAATTAACTTTAAACTTCAGCTTTCAAGCCAACATGGGTGAGAAAAATATTGAAAGTTAAACATCAAAAATTTTCATGACATCTAAACAAACTCCATCTGCTGAGGAAGCTCACGTGATGTAATCGAAAGCAAGTGTTTCCAGGTAATTTTTAAATTTCCAAAAATTTTAGCTCGATGTTTTCAGGAGCGCTTATTTTCAGAGGAATAAGCGCATATGTATATGTTCAAGACTGAAGATACTTTATTTTTCCCTGAAGGGGCAATTCAAGGCAGATGGTCCACAAACAATCAAGAGATACATAACATTCGAAAAATACAAGCATTAGAAAGAGTTGAACTACAAACATGAAATACACAAGGATCTAGAACTGTGGCCTGTCCATATCTGACCAACAATATCCAATATCACAAAGGCACATATTACATTAAAAAAGAGCGCAAGTCAAAAGAGCAAATGCATTTATCCGTCTTTGCACAAGGTAAACTTGTTTTAACATGCAGGCAATCTAAAACACAGCCTTGAGCGCATAAGCTCAACGTAGTGATAGAGGCCATCATGTGTGGGGTCGCTGATAATCTCATAAACTTCCTTGACGACTTGTTCAGTATTAAACTCCTGCTACGGATCTTTGTGTTTTACCAATCATTTTGAGCTGAAGTCTAAAAACCTGACGTTGTTAACGCCTTGCAATCGGTTCTTGTCCTTTTGATAAAAGGAAGTAAACCAGCAAATAAATCAAAAACAAATGCTTCTGATAAAAGAGGAATCAAACATTCTCTCTGATCTGCTCCAGAGGAGTAAAGTTTATATAGGCAGTACAGATACTGTTGAGCTTTTTTTAAAATTACATCTGTGTTTTCTCTAAATCTCAATCTGCTCTCAAATACAGTTCCCAAGTACATGCAAATCTGGACGATTTCAACACTTATGCCACGAATGACATTTTGGTTGCACGTGTGTTTGTTTCTGTTTTAAAAATCAGACTCACTGGATGGTGCGGCCGTAGATGGAACAAGTTGGGGGAGAGAATGGCTGGAGCAAAGAAACGCAGGAAGATGAAACTGCTCACGGCTGTGTATCTGACATCTTGGTCAACTAGAGAGTAGGAAAAAAAAAAAAAAAAAACAGAAACAGGGATGCTTATTCAAATTACAGATATTACATATACAGTCAGTCTAGAATAAGAAAAGTGCTGTCTGAATGATATAGAAAATTAGTTCAATTTTTGTTTTCTATCGTTATTTTTACTTGGAACTGCAGGATATTTTGTTTAGTAAGATAAAAACAGATAGTGATTTTCTGAATATGGATGATGCACAATGACTGAGTTGGTTGTTCACATATGAAACATTTAAGTTACTCAATTAGTTGAAGAAAGCACAGGAGATAAGAAAAAATGCCCTTTATCAGGATAAAATGTGGGCTTGT
Source organism: Xiphias gladius (assembly GCF_016859285.1). Lineage (NCBI taxonomy): Eukaryota > Metazoa > Chordata > Actinopteri > Istiophoriformes > Xiphiidae > Xiphias > Xiphias gladius. The sequence continues at coordinate 23,472,973 of NC_053400.1, read as the reverse complement.
AGCAGTTGTTTTTGATGTACAATTAAATATGTCATTGGAAAGCATGTAAAAATACTTTTAATATTGTAACTGATGTTTTTTGTTATTGTATATGTGTTACCAGAAGATGCATAAGGGTTTCTTGGAATCCCATGTGAGATGGGCCAGGTTGTGGACATGAAACAGAAGTAAAAACTGAATAACTGCACATTTTTATCATGTTTACCAGCTTGTTCCCCCTGTGACTGCAGTGCCCTGCGATGTCCAACAGGAGGCAGCACAGTATTTGACACTGGGTGAACATACTCTATACTAGACACATAACCATAATAAGTGTGTAGGAGGCTTAAGTGGTTTCAGGTTTGACACAAATAGCAAAGGACAAAAAGCCTCTCTGTGATCCTGAGCAAATAGAAGAAAGTGTCCTTGGACATCTTGCACATCCTGTTCTTTATTTTCTGTTTCTCGTTCCTTATTAATAGCTTGCTTTCCTTCTCTCTTCCATCTCTGATCGTTCAGGAGGTGAGTTACCTTGGAAACGGGTGGCTGCAGACTCTCTCAGAGAGAAGAAGATATCACACATGACGGTGGGACAGCGAACGCCAGAGGTGGTGATAACGTTGAAGATTCGGTCGACATACTGACGAAGGTTTTCCTGCGGTGGAGAGACAGTGCAGAGCTGTCAGATAACACAGACGGTAACCACACACAAACACACAAACACACAAACACACAGTCATCTCCTTACCCTGTTTGTGTCCAGGTTCTCAGACTCTTTGAGTTTGACTGGGTCGATTTCACAGGGTTTGTGTTCTGTGCAGATCTGTGAAGATTTAGAAAAGCATTAAATATCCATTGGCTTTCGATTTTCCAAAATATCCTTAGATGTGCAACAGAGAAAGACACGTGAGATGAATTGAATCAGGGGATAAAAAGAGTCTGGGATTTGGTAAAACTAAGAGAGACAAACACTGTGAGTAAAGAAAAAGGCATTGGGAGCATCGCAGTTTCATAGTCATACCTCATCTATGATGGGTTTGAGTGTGACTTGCAGATAATGCATTCCTGCTAGCTTCATGGTCTCATCAATGCACTTAGAAGTCAGCGAGTTTCCCCGGAAAATGGTATTTGGATCCCTGCAAAAAGGAGGCAGAGTGTGTTTTTGAGTGCAAATTAAAACTACAGCTCGTATCACAGAATGAGATGCTGAAGCCTGCCAAAATAAATAAACAACATGACTTCTGACAGTCATTTAATATCCAGAGTAAATTATATTACACTGGTAGCATATATTTCAGAAGTCAGATCAAAATGCTAAGGTAGTTGATGTTTGCATACTTCTTGATTACCTAATTTCTACAATCACTTTAAATAATAATCTCTAAGAGAAATTAACCGCAGTCATACATCTGCAGCTGATTTAGTAGCAAAAGTAATTCCAAATCCCAAATAGACAACATTCAGTTGGTTTATATTGAAGAAACGTACTCGTATTATTGCTAACAAAGATAAAACTACACTATACATCTGCCAAAAACACAACAAAGTATTCCCTAAGTATGGAAAAAGATTGGAAACATGCATCTTTCTCTGTTATGATGAACACACTTTATAAGATGTCCACACAATTGGAGATAAATTTAGGCAACAGCTGTACTTTTTGGTCAAACTGTAAAGCTGAGTCATGGAAAGTATTAGCAGTGGTGCTGGTTTCTGGTGTTATTCAAAGGGAAAAGATGCGACGGGACGCTCACTGTGTGCGGTTGACTTCAGCGTGAGCGATGGCGCTGATGAAAGGCACGATCTTGCCGTAGTGAAGGAAGAGACGCACAAGGGGAATGGCGGCTTCTTGCTTCTCTCGACACACCTCCCCCAGAGTATGAGCAGTGGACGCCGACACAGGCTGAACACAGAGGACAAGGAGAAAACAAGTAACACTCAAACAGTGATGCGTTAAGCAGCCCAAGATGCTGCGGGATGCAAAAAAATACAGTGTGTCTTAGCAGAGCAGAGACCTGTACCTCTACATTAGCAGAGTGCAGCAGTAGATCTCTGAGGGGGGTGTAATGTTCGGAGGGGAAGACGTGGTCCTCAGTGTAAACGATGTTCAAACGTAGAGAGCCAAGCTCTTCTACCTTCACTGACTTCCCTCCATTCTCCCTCGGCTGGAGAAAGTACCTGAAGAAGAAAAAGTAAGATCTTGAAGTGTCACCGGTCAGATTTTGATTTTCGATTTAGGTTTTTGATGCGTGACAGTCTCAACATTTTCAGACTGATCGGCCTAAAAATAGTGCTGAATTATTTGTTTAAAGCTGCACTGATCAATATAGCTTATTGTTTAGGGTTTCATGGCTTACAACTGTATTGTTTTGAGCCGTAAAGAGCCAGATATTTCCCTCAGGAGTTGGTGGGGACAAAACAGAGTGAATATTGGGTGACCATAAACACGAATCCTAATGTTGCTCGGTGTGTAAATAATGTTTTGCTAACACGTTCGCCATATCAACATTATAGGTTCATAATATGTCTGCGTTACGCTTACAGCTTGTTGCATTGCCTCCAAACTGGACAAAAAAATAAACAAGTAATGAAGGTTTAACTGTTTTATCAAAATCTAGAAAATTGCAGTATTAAATGTATTCTCTTTGATAGTTTTTCCACTCTGAATTGGACTGCACTGACTACCCAATTTTTATTCTCTCTGTTCTTATTTCCAAAGCTCCCATAACTCATAGAGTTTTTCCAAAAAAAAAAAAACAATAAAAAAAAAAAAAAATTACAAATACGAACTCTGTTGGGTCAGTGATGTTGGAAAAGAGTATTCATGCTCAGTGAAATCAACCCTGGTGAAATAAAAACTTGAAGGAAGGCCTGCTGGTCAGTGTTGACACTTGTTGTATAGTCAGGATGTCAGTGTTCAAATCCTTTACGCAAGTAAAAGTACTAATACAGCAATGTAAAAATACTTAATTAGAAGTAAAAGTCATGCATGAAATAAATCTACCTAATTAAAAATATATAAGTATTATCATCAAAATGTACCTTAAAGTATCAAAGTAAAAGTACTCATTCCCCTGTGACTTACATATGATTTTATCTGATATTTTTAGATCGTTAATACTAATGCATCAATGTGTAAGCAGCATTTTACTGTGGAGCTAGTTCTAACTATTTTATAAACAGTCAGGTAGTTTAGACCAGTGGTTCCCAAACTAGGGGTCGCGCCCCTCCAAAGGATCACAAAATAAATCTGAATGGTTGTGACGTGATGATTAGATGAATACCTATGTATACAAAATACAAAGTAAAAGTTCCAATACACAAATTTGTTGTCCATCCATCCATTAGCTATACCGCTTATCCTTTGAGGGTCGCGTGGGGGTGCTGGAGTTGGTCTAATTTGTTGTTTGGGTAATTTTTTCCAGGCTTCTCTCTGATTGTTTTCTTTTTCGGTTAAATATTGAATAATTTGGCCTCTTTTGACCTTCAACAGCTACTGCAATGAAATCATGTGGGAAGTTTAGAGCGGAAATTTACCTTTGGTGAAACTCCAAACAAATGAAACAGACAAGTGAAACAGACAAGGAAATGCGACTACACACTGTTTTTCTGGTTTATTCTTTAAAAATTTGATATATTTTATAAGCTTGTCATATTTTTCTTTATATAAAAAGTAACTAGTAACTCCAGCTGTCATATACAGTAAAAGTAGTGGAGTTAAGAGTAAAATATTTCCGTCTGAAATGTAGTGAAGCAGAAATATAAGGAATCAGAAAATAGAAAAAGTGAAGTACTAGTACTTCAAATTGTACTTAAGTACAATACTTGAGAAAATGTACTCAGTAACTTTCCACTGCTGGAAAGGAGATGATGCGATGTGTCAGTGATATTCCTCTCACCATGCATCGTGGACCCCGGCTTGACCCAGGACCCGCAGAGGGACCCGCACACCTCCCAGGAACTCATCCCCGAACTTCAGGTTGCTGGCGTTCCACAGATCCACCCTGAACACAAACCACAGGGAAACGGTTCAAACATGGGAGAAGCTTTAAACGACACCAAGTTCAGCACTGATCCTGACCCAGTCGTCAAAGCCCCTCAAGACAGCTACTGGCTCACCTCAGTGCCAGTTTATCGACATCCTCTTCTTCAACATCGAACTGCCGCTTCGTGTAACTTAATGGCCGCGTCACCTAGAAATGTAGACAGAGAAAACATTTAGCATAAGGCATGTAGAAGTAAGTATTTCATCCTGGTGAGCTGCCGGGTCAAATGCATCCCGAAAAAGAGACTGGAGCTGAAACAATCAGATGATTAATCGATCTGCAGAGGGTTCATCCGCCGCGATTTTGATTGTTTCAGTCATGGTTTCAGCTTCTCACATGTGAGGATTTCATTTTCATTGTTGTCTATGATGGAAAAATTTGACATGTTTTTGTCTAAATCTTGGCCATATAAAACAAGCAATTTGATTATGTCACCTTAGGCTCTGAGAAGCGGTCTCACTATTTTGAAACATTTTACAGACAAACAATCTATCAAGTAAACAATTGACAGATTAATAAATGACAAAGATCATTTCAAGTTTCGTAAGTTGTAAATTGTCCTTATCCCATTTGAAAATCTAATGACAGAGGGTTTTGTATGCTCTAGAGATTATAAAAGCCAATGAGGCAAATTTGTGATTGGTGATACTAGACTATATAAATAAAATTGACTTGACTTGACAAAGCATATGATACAGTTTTGTAGTGCAGAAAACCTGATTTTCTTAAATTGCATATTATTTTATTGAAATTAGCAGTTTTTTCTGTTTTTGATTAGGCTGAAATGAGCCTTGACCCACATCAAACTCTGGGAACTGTTACAGATCAGAGCGTGGCAGGGTCCATTTAGGCTTGGAGCAGTAACAAAATAAAATTTGAGACAATAAAAAAGGACAACCACATGACATAAACATGATAAATGGCCTGTGTTTGCCTGTGGAAGTGGAGCCCTGTGAAAGCACCACAGGGTATGTACAGTCCTGTTCATGTGTTGGTTGGGAATAAATGAGACAATCTTGTCAGACAGAAATCAATGGGCCAGATTGTTTGGTGGTTTGTCTGAATCAATCATACTCTTGTCCTGCCGTGCTCTGGAGGCCAGAGGGAGGAGCAAAACAAAAATGTCAGAGCTGTGCTGCTGATGAGCGAGGGTTAACGGGGGCAGTGTGAAAGGGATGCTGTGTATGTGTGTATGAAAAATATCTATAAATATAAACTAATGAATATAAATAAATTTATCTGACATTTTTTTTAAATCGTCAATAACAGAAAAAATACACTGCAATCCTTTGTTTCCAGTTGCTTTTGCTAATTTTTCTTAACTTTTATCACATGAATCTCAACAATTACAGTGCTACTGGTATGAGAGGGAGTTTTTGAGTGGGCTAGTGTACAAAAAATATCTATAAATATTAAATTACGAAATAAATATTAACTGTGACGTGTTTTTAAGAAGACAATCTGGAAAAATAAGAAACACTGCAAACAATTTCAGTGTTTCGTGTTGCTTCTTTTGCTTCCAGTTGCAGCTTTAACATCCTGTCTGAATTTGGTGAAAAACCAAATTTTAATACGTAGGAACCTGAGATACCTGGTTTTGTGTCTGTAACTTCTGTACTGCAGCCTATGAAAATGATAACATTACAGCTTCTCCAGGTAAAAAGCAAAAGTACATTGTAGAGTAGAAAATAGACCTAAGGAGCAAAGCAAAGGAAGACAGCGGATGGATGGACAGTAGCAAACAGAAAAAAAATGTAAAACTAGGAGAGAAAGTATTGGCCGGAAATGACAGAGAAACATTATTTGACTTTTTGTTTTGTTAGTAAACTTTATAAATTGCATTGTGGGTATAGGATTGCCAGAGAGATGTCAATCAAGCCCAGTCTGCGCACACCATATGCTACTGAGTGGGAGTCTGATTCGGCAAAATAAGTGAAAACATCTGTAAGCAACCATTTCATATTGTACAAACTACTTCTCTTTGGTCAGAAATGTGGTCGAAAGTATGTAGACAACACTTTCCATCTATTCGTGTGTACTTGTGGTCTGGGGCTGTTTTTTATGGTTGGGCTCAGCCTCTTAGTTCCAATTAAGAGAGATCTTTATGCTACAGAAGAACAATATTCGTAGTGTGATAGTTCTGAGGAGGGCACTTTAGTGTTTTAACTTGGCAATGCCCGTGTGGACAAGGCTGTGAGGTCAAAAACAAATGTTTTACCCCATTAGGTGGGGCTGTATTCCTGTAGCCAGGTTCCAAAATCCTGTGGAAAGCCTTCCCAAAGGCGTGACAGCAGCATTTAAATCCCCATGGATATTATTGAGATATTTAACAATCACATATGGTTGCATCGTTCAGGTGTCCACTCACTTTTGGCCATATAGTGTATTTATGAACCCTCAATATCTTTCCGGCTTTGACTGATCCCCAACTTGAAAACACACCTTCACATTTGTAAACATGTTACTGTTAAACTAAACAACTAAAACACAGGAAACCTTTACCTCAAAATAGAAAACCTCCTCAAACTGTGGATTGTTGGTTTTCCTCTTCACCTTTGTCTTTTTGGCATCTGACCTGTGGAAGCAAAAAGGCAGAGAGAGAGGTAAAATCCGAGGTTTATCCAGAGTTAAACATGATAAAAACCAAGTTGTGGGTGGTGAGTGGTGAAATCGTGACCTTGAAGGTCCTAGTAAGGAGACAGCAGCGTAGGGATCACATTGGCCGTTGACGATTGGAAGACCTTGACACTCCAACACTCTGTAGAACACATATAAAACCAAGCATTAATGAATAAGCACACTACTGTATAGGCATAGACTTGCGTCCACACACACACACACACACACACACACACACACACACACACACACACACACACACACACCTGTTTACCACATTAATGTGGTGCTAATTTTGATGCATCATTAGTACCACATGATCTCATCAATGCACCCCCCCCCCCAGATTTCAGAAATATATACAATTACTTCACTAAGTTAGCTTAGCTCTTTTTATGCAAGGGGGGGGGAAATGTCAGCACGAAAAAACAGGAACAGGACAAAAAGATCTCCAAATGCAATTGCCAGGGGGCAGCACAAAGTAATCTGAATATTGTCCCAGAGGACTCTCAAAGCTCTGTTAAGCTCTATGTTATTGCTTAATCAAATGATTAATTGAAAGGGTCACCAGTACTGTCAAGACCACTGAGAAATGACACCTAATCCTGCACCTCAGGAAAGCTTTTAGCCTCAGCGGCCCACACAGACAGCTCCCTGCTCTCATCAGCGCTCCTAAACAATATAAAACAATAGGAAGATGTTTCCAGTGAACAGGAAGATTTGCTGAGTCTGAGCAATCTGCCCAGCTTGAGGCAGTGGATAATAAAGTTGAGCATCTAGCAGCTTATAAGAGACAGATATTTTTCTGTGGAGTTGGTGGAGATCAAAGCGCTAAAACATCAGTATTGGACCTGTACATTATCAGTTGACTAGAAACCTGACTCACTGGGATGATAATAGAGCTACTGAGTGGAAGGAGCCGCTGGTTGTTTTTCCCCATTTTTTGTTTCCAGTTCAAAATTTTCCTCAGTGTTACTGAACAAAGAAAAACAGGACTCCACAAGATAATGTAAAGACCCTATAGGTTTATTTTATGACCACCAGTTTGAACTATTTCAACTTTGTTTCTGAGAAATCATGAGAAATCATGAGAAATCCTAATTTTGCTATGGTATACGTGTCTCAATATTACAATACCCATGAGCCTCCATAGTCACTGAATTCAGCCATAAATGACCCAGAATTGAAATGTGAATTTATCTGAGGTATAGATTTCTTTTCAGTTTCCTCAACACTGTCATCTTTAGCTTCTACTTGCTGTCAGCAGCTTACGTGACAGAACTTCAAGCTTGGTGATTGGTTGTTTTCAGAATCATGGTTAACGTCTAACTCCAGTCACAATTCACAAACAAGACATTGTCTTTTTCTATTGGAAAAAACGTATGGGACATTTACTTACAGCTCCAGGGAGGCCAGAAATAACCCCTCCCACTTTGCAACTCTGCTCTGCAGCCATGATTCTGAGAGTTTGTTTTGGAGACTTTCTGCCTCCTGGTGGTGAAAAAAAAGGCTTAACGCTGCTTTTTCTTCACTTCAAGATTTCTAGTTTGAAGTCAGAACTCTGAAAAGTTCCTCCATCACAGTGATGAGGTGTGGGTGAGGTATGATGCTCTCTTTCTTTCTCACTGATGGTCAAATCAATAGAAATCTCATCACACTTTTGGAAGGATGCACACATGGAGCCATACTCCCTTGCCACACAACATTTAGTTAATAGGGTATTAAACTGTACTCCTTAATTGTCAAAAATAAGCATCCCTCTTTCATAAATGCATAAAAAAACTAAAGACTTTGAAAAAATAATCTAAAATCCTACTCTTTAAATATTTTTGCAGTAGATACAGATGACACTCGAAGCTTTTGTGTGGATACAAGAATCTTATGGCTGCCATCCAATAATAATAATTTTTTACAGGCATTTTGCCTTGTCACAGTAGGAAAAACGCAGATGTAACTAACAAAAATTAAAAACATCTGCAGTGACCAAGGTCTATTTAGCTCCAGCAAGTTCAAAAACATTTAGTATCCAAAAATATCCACATAGTCGGTGGAAATTAACTCCCTTTTGGACTTTGAAAAAAAATCTGTGAAACAGTGAAAATATCTATTTGAATGAACTTTTATTTTTGATGCAAGTAATCAACACATTACCACACACTGTAATTATCTATATATTTATTTTTTATGACCATATCCTACAACCGAAGAGCACATCAGATCAAGTACTTCAGCCTTTTCACAGGCATAAAACATCGGGTCCATTAATACTGTACATCACTCCCTCGACGGGGGTACCTGCTAGTAAGTTAAGTGCTCTCTGAGAGTTTTCTCAGCATGTGAAAATGGCCTCGAGTCAATTTTAGGTGTGTATGTATTTAAGAGGGGCATTTTAAGTGTCTGCTTTTTCATACACTGTAGAGATTAAGTACAGCAGACAGATGTGTGTATTTTGTTTCAGCTGTCATACTTTATTATTCAATTCAGTGTGTTGTATATGTTAATCCATAGCCCATATTATATTGTACTTATGCTTTAATTTGACATATGTGTCTTCAAATTGTGTATGTGGTAGAAAGTATGCACAAAGAAAACATAACTTCTATAATGTATAATGTTGTCTAATAAGGCACTAAAGACTCCTAAAAAATCATTAGCACTGGTGTGCAATCTATAGGTAGAGTCAGTGCTTTCACGTGTTACTGTGGGTTTTGTGCAGGTGACAGACTTATATGTGTGTGCTCTTGATGATGTTAATAATTTAGATATCACTGTGTTTCACTTGCAGTAGTGGAACAAGTCTCCTGATCTTTCACTTCAGTAAAAACAGAAATGTCACAATTTAAAAAAAATGCTTCGCTACAAGTAAAAGTCCTGCATTCAAAACCTTACTAAGGTAAAAGTATGTATTATTAACAAAATGTACTTAAAGTATAAAAGTAAAAGTACTTATTTTACCGCCAAAATGGGCTCAGCCATTGTTACATGTATATATGTATATTATATTAATATTGGATTATTATTTTTGATGTGTTTATATGTAAGCACCATTTTAATGTTGCAGTAGAACTAATACTTTATATAGATAACACTTGTATACATTTATGTGGCTTAATTTACTGTGTAACAAAATACTGTATTTAGAATATTTTAAACTCATTATATCTATCTATCTATCTATCTATCTATCTATCCATCTATCCCTAACCCTGCTGCCCTATGACATCATGCTGTAAGGGGATTAACACCCAAACAGGACAGTACACCCAGCAGGACGAACCACTTCCTGTGTGTCATGGTGACACAACACTAGTCACACTGCAGGATGAATTACACAGCAAATAACAACGCTGCCCATAACTGAACTGACACATAAACAACGGCTTGCACCATCCTGCTGACACACACACACACACACACACACACACACACACACACACACACACACACACACACACACACACACACACACACACACACACACACACACACACACACACACACACACACACACACACAGACACACAGACACAGACACACACACACACACACACACAGACACACACACACACACACACACACACACACACACACACACAAACACACAGACACACAGGTTCCTAATAAGGAATAAGGAGTGGGCTGGGTTAAGCATCACTAATGCCAGAGAGCTTCCTGTTCAATAAGCTTGTTTATATAACCCCTGCTTGGCCTACTATCCAGCCCTCTCTCTCTCATCGCTGCTGTGAGCTCTGACGTGCCAGACAGTGGTGGTGAGAGGAAAACTTATTTGTATTATTCTAGATTACTCATTTTAGGTTAATCTGCTTCTTTTCTGCCCCCACGTCCTCCTGTCAAAAACAATTTCACTCAAAAAAGAGGGAAACGATTTACATCATAGTCGTCTGTCTGCCCACCCCCTGCCAGAGGAAAAAAAAAAAAAAAAAAAACACCACACACCACACACAAAAAGCAGAAGTGATTAAGAGCCAACGTCATTGAAGGCAGACTATTCAAAAAAGTGAACAATGTGTTTTGTTATAAGATGCTTCTTGTCATCAGATGTTATTCATTGTATTGCACAACCAGCCACATTTCAGTCTGTTGGCATTTTCCAGTGGTGGAAAAAGTTTTTAGTTATTTTACATAATATTACACTGTGAAAATACTCTATTACAAGTTAAAGACGTTACATTACATTCATATATTTACTAATTTTTTACACATCAAGGTCTGCTTACAGGTTTTGGGGAGTACTACATCTGTGAGCAAGTTGCATAAAGCCTTTTGTGACTCCAGAGTGAGCGGCATTAAATCAAATATTTTGCTCAACTGATGTCACCTGAGTTGGCGGCGGTTGGGTCTGAAGACTACAAGTTTGAATATAAAAAAATTTGCGGGTGTGGAGTTAGAAAGAAGTGAGCTTAGCAGACCTAAGTAGCCCGCTTCTCCTCTCTGCTTGAGGCTAGCGACCCGAGGCTGCATTAGCTGCTACTGACATAACACACCTGAATCTCCGACTGAATTGTCAGTGGTTGAGTTGCATTGTGGGTAATGTAGCATGCGAGTATGCAACTGTCACTAAGACTTTATGGTGTGCGAGAACTTCTTTGAAACAATGACTTGTTCATAGTTAAATCTAAACGAGAGAATCATATTTATAAGTTGAGAGAGTAGCATCAAATAGAAATAGTACAATACTTATATAAAGGCACTTAGTTACATGTTCTAATGTCTTTGTTTTTTATAAAAAAAATGTATGTATATGCTATCAAACTGCCATGAGAAGATATTGGCGTCCATGTGGATGTAGAGCAGGATTTCCAAGTTCCCACGCTACAAAGACGTGTTAAAGTACAAATCTCATCTGAGGTTGTATGAGTTGTGTAAGATATTGAACACACTGTGGATGGAGCTGCAGTTCACACCAACTTAACTTTCCTCACCCAAGACTTGTATAAGGCTGTAAATAAAGATAACTGCGTGGTGGTGCGTAGGGTGCCATTTCTTTCAGTTGGTTAGTTTGATCTGTAGAGCTGAATGGACACAGTTCGTCTCTCTCATACACGTGTCTTTCTAGAGAAATCTTACTAGATGACCTCCTGCTCTAAGCTCTAAGCTCCTTACCCACAGTGTGCTCCGGGAATGGAGCCACGCTGGCTCATCGTCAGACTCTAGTGCTGCTTGTTACAGAAGACGAGCTGGAGAGCAAACAAGCACACACACATATACATAGAATAATCCATCCATATGCATATCATCGATCCCCTGAAAACACTAACACATCACACGACAACACCCTCGAGCACACTTGGTGAAACGTTGTAAGAGCGGATTTACGACTTCACGACTTCCACATCCACAACATATTGATTTACTCATTCAAAAGGAGACTGACTCTAAACAAAAAGCTGGAAGGGGAATAAAGCACGTTGCACCGAGGTCATCGTCATACTTCATAGTCATATCTGTCCACATCAACACATATGTGGAGTCAGGCCAGGCTCAACGTTGATGTGAATCTGTTTTTGTTAATTGGCAGAATAATCTTAATTTAAAGGTTATGGCTGGATTAACCTCCTGAGGGGCCCCGGAGAAAAAAAAAGTTGTTGGGCTCCTATACACCTCCACTCTACATGACAGTTTCATTATTTTCCCAGGCAAACCAAAAATCAACCAGTGCTCTGGAGCAGATATGGTTGATCAGTTGATTAATCAGTTAGTTGGCTGAAAGAAAAGAAGCTTCTCAAATGTGAGGCTTCGTCCAGACTTTTAACCACACCTTCACCTTCCACGGCCTTCAACACTGGGTTGTGTTTACCTTTTTGATCATTATTTAATATTTACTTTGTTTTTAAAAAAGTGACATCAGCCGACAGGATGTTACAGTATGTTTTGACTGTAGTTTTTATAAAAAGTATCAGTTATATCATTATAAAGCTGTGAATTGCCAGTGCGACAGGATTTGGTAAAGAAATTCTTCTCTCTTTTCTTATCTAAACATAGCGAATGGTATTGTTATGTATAAATAACATAATGCATGTGACATATAGTACTCTGTGTGTGTGTGTGTGTGTGTGTGTGTGTGTGTGTGTGTGTGTGTGTGTGTGTGTGTGTGTGTGTGTGTGTGTGTGCGTGCGCGCGCGCAGCCTCACCGTGTTGCTAGTTTATGGCTGATGACTCCGCTGTCTGTGATGACTTCACTCAGACGCAGCTCCAGGTGAACTTTTCCCTGCATAACACACACACACACACACACACACACAAATAGACACTATTTATGCATCACATATTTTTCGAATAAGATTAGAGAAAGTTCAACGTTCTGGGTGCTAAAGAGGTCTCATGAACATTTCAGCACACAGCCAGGTGCCCAGTGATAGGCAGGATGGTCGCTATCCAGTAAAAACCACGTTATTTCCACTTTGTTTAGTGCGTATGTGACTTAAAAGTTGCATCTGACAACGATCTGCAACCTAATCCAATCCAAAATGTCAGCTTTTCAAACTTGCTTTAGCCTTGGTGACAATCTATCTCTCACCATGAACAATCAAACAAGTCTTAACTCATAAAAAACATGTAATCCTTCCAAGTTGTCTGAGAAGACAATTAGCCAAACTTGGACATACGTGGTTTTCATTGGACAGTGCAGAGTCCAGATGCTTTGTTCTTAGATTTAATAGCCCTTTCTCCCAGTACTACCAAAAATCAAAACCACAAATTTATAGTGATAGATATATCATATTGTGTATTTTATGTACTGTATTTACTGTGTAAGGTTGGAAATAGTTGAAACAGTTTTTCAACTGCTGATCCATAGTGGGTATGCATGAGCCACAAACACACAGATAAACAATAATTCTTCTTTGATAAATCCCCGTACAAGACAAAAACACACAAACATGAAAAAGTGGCAACCCTCCACCAACAGAGACACTGTATGAAGATAGCTGTGACCCTGAACGTCATGCTGAAGTTATTTTCCCTCTGAAGTGATTGGATTAATGACATAATGACAGTGTAGTGGTGCAGCTGTCTAGAAAAGCTCCTTTAATTAACAGCATCAGTATGCAAACTCACAGGCGTTGCTCTTTCTGGCCGATTCAAGCAGAGGGAACAAAACACACGCACTTACACATGTGCACACAGGTCAAACAATGCGTCCTCTATTGAAAAGAGAAGAGAGACACTCTATCTTCCTACTTCATTTGATCCTTCTCTTTCGCTTTTCTCTCTTTTCTGTCATTCTCTCACACATCCTTCCTCTCCCCGGCTCCTCGGATGAATGTGTCTCTGTTTCAGATCCCTGCTTCAGGGCTACACACACCCATCTGTCTGCAGATGTTACTGTTCACTGTGTCGCTCATTCTGTGTGTGTGTGTGTGTGTGTGTGTGTGGCACTATGTGCTGGGTGTGCGTTCCTAACTGTGCGTGCATGCATGTGGGTGAGTGAGACTGCTGAATAGTGAATAGTGGAAATATTGCACATGTATTATCAAGTATTTAGGACAAGTGCAAAAAAAACGCACTGCATAGCTGATTACTGGAATATTTCAGAAATTATAAATGAATCATTGAAAGCAATAATGTAACAAAAATTAATACAGTTATCTCTGTAGCTAAGAATACACTGATTGCTCAGAATGTCTTTAGGGTTTTTTCCAAAACTTGGATCAAATATAAATTATTATGCACGATAACATTCATTTCTCACCTTGTCTATTAGTGGCTGAGAATACCCAATGGAAGACACTACATGCATGGCAGATAAAACAGCTGACAATCAGAAAAAGCTTCTAAATTCACTTTTAAATGCGTCCACGAATCCTGCAGACTGTCCTCTACTTGTAGCACTGTCGCGAACAGCAGAAGACTGAAAACTTGTCCATTTTGCTCAGTGATCAACACACACTGCTGCGCAAGGAAATTGATTTTCCCAGCATTTGAGACGTCGAGCCTGTAGCTAGATTGGCATCTTATTTCAGTAACATCAACAACGTGAAAAAGGGTGTGCAGCTCTGACCATCAGGTGTGTGCGGTCAAGGAAAACAGTCACACAAAAGTAGAGTAAATTGCAGACATTGACACTGAACAATCGACATTTGAGATTAAAAGTGAGCATGTCAGGACTGTCTCCCAATATTCCCAAAAACAATGGGAATGATTTGTCTCGGCCTGCGTTTACCTCCATGAGCATATTTCTGTAACACTCAGTGATACCCTATTATTATTATTATTATTATTCAACAGCAAATCAAAAGCACAACCTGTGATCCAAACACATACTTCACCCTCTATCACAGCCAGCTGTCATTCATTCATGACAAGGGAGAATTTGGAAAATATAGTGATTTCGGTAAAAGCTGAGTGCTCACCCTTTGACCGGCCGATGACAAACTGAGCTGCGATGGGGGTGAATGCATCGGTTTTTACAGTATACACAGAGAGCGCCAGGTGACTTTGACCCTGCAGGCTCAGATGTTTCAGGTGCACACATGCTGTGTTTGTTTGGGTTCTGCCCTGCCTCAAACATTAACATGCAGACACACCATCAAAAATATACATCTGTGCATATGCTGTATGCAGGGGAAGTGTCTAGGGCTGGGTATTGTTAGAAGTTTTTTGATACGAGTCCATTTACAATACCTGAATTTCAGCACCAAAAATAAAAACAATACCTTTTTTTCCCCTGCCTTACTTATAGGGAATCCTTTTTTATCCTTTAAAAAAATACTGTGGCCACAAGTGACAATGACAAGATACCAGTAAATGCTAGAATGCAGAGTGACTGTCAGAAAGTCAGTAAGCAGACTCAGTAATGTCAGTTAAACTGCAATCTCATCTGAAGTTCGCTAACATTAGCTAAGCTTAGCCACCATAGGCTGGACCAAGTAAACCTGTAGGGTGTATTTTATGGTTTTGACTCATTTTTAGGAAAAAGAATGTGTTGATTCTTCTTTCAGAAGTTACATACTGTAAATTGTCATATAAAAGCCGGATTCCAATATTGGACAGCACAGACAAATAGAAGCTGGGCTCTACTAAAAAACATTGAGCGGGGTGGAATTACCTGTATCGTACTACAATTATTCACGTTAAATTCTGTACAATGCACATTTCCACAGCACTAATTTCATCAGTACTAGTATTTCATCCGTCATGTTTTTTTTTTTAACAGAAATTATTTTTTAATTAATTCCGGTTGTTTCTTCTTTGCCGTACTTCTGATCAGTGCTAAATTACCATCAACAAAACACACCACTTTTTTTCGCATTAAAAGCCTGCCTATAAGGGAAAGGCTATAAGATTTTTAATGTGAAAATTCTGGAGGACGTTTTTAGTTTCATTCATTGTAGCTTAACATTGTTTGAGTTAAAAGGCAAAGTGGATCACCTGACATGACTGTTGTTATACTGACGGAATTAGTGCCTTGGAAAATCATATAATACTGAATTTATCAAGGCAAGAGTAAACAGAGGAAGTTTTGAGTTTGCATTTTTAGGGGAAATTCAAAAAGTTCAAAGAATAAGGCAATTACACAAGGGAGCGCTTTGTTTTTGTGTGTGTGTGTGTGTGTGTGTGTGTGTGTGTGTGTGTGTGTGTGTGTGTATTTTCTCTCTGCACTGACCTGCACCTCTGAGTCAGCACTGACAGGTTGTAGCTGGAACCAGGTGTCTTTGCCATGATATTTCTGCAGGTCCTCTTTCTTCACTGCAACCTTGCCTATGCACATATTAACACACAACAAAGACAAATGAGATGAAAACATAGCACACTTTACGCTTCCTAAAATGCCTACGTGTTCAGATGCCCAAAAAACACCCACACACTCTTGCATGCCTGTTCATGTACTGTAAAGCCACAAGCCAGTCTCTTTCTAATGCATGGAGACACCTAGTGCAGAAATACTCAAAAAAGTGTGCTGTCAGTTGTCCGGAAATGACCCTGAAATCAGCAAGTTACACCCACAATCACCCACCCACCCACCCACACACACACACCCAGCCACCCACCCACACACACACACACACACACACACACACACACACACACACATACACACACACACACCTAAACAGGAGCAGTGGTAAAGTTTAAGGTACAAATTACACCCAAAGAAAGATTCAGTTTATGGTCAGTGGTCACAGGCAAATGCACAGACAAACAAATATAAACCCACCAATATGCAACTGACACACCTTATAAAACAGATGAAAGACATCCGCGCAAACAGACACAAACATTTTAAGTACTAGAAGTGTATAAAACGGCCATTAACTGCCACCAAAGGAATAATTCATTTTGTGAAATATGCTAGATGAGAAGATCGATACCACTCTCATGTGGCATCGTGGTACAAGAAGCTAAAGAACAAGCACTTGATTAGCTTGGCATAAAGATTCAAAACAGGGGGAAACAGTGAGCCTAGCCTTGTATGAATGCAATAAAATCCATACCTCACCTAAAAATATTTTGTTTGTTTAATCCACACAAAAATCAAAGCGAAGAAACACTTAATTTCTCGTATGCAACCAACTAGATATGTGTTAATTAAAGAGCTTTTTAGGTGCTGGAAGTGGATTTTGTTACTTTCAGACAGAGCCAGGCTACTAGTTTCCTGCTGTTTCAAGACTGCTACACTAAAGTAACTGCTGGCAAAAGCTTTTATTTACGATACAGACATTAAAATGGTATTGATCTTGTCATCTAACTGTTGGCAAAAAAGTTAATTAGCATATTTCCCAAAATCTTGAACTATCCCTTTAATAGTGTCCAGCAACTGGCAAACTGCAAAAAATGAATAATTAATGAATAAATCCCAAGGTGTGACCCAAATATCACTATTAATGTAGCAATAATCATTCTAATGTCTCCATCATTGCATATAGACCCCTTTAACAACTCATTAGATGAACTCAGAGATATGAAGGAAAAATATTAAAATATTAATGCTTTTATACACACACACACACACACACATATATATATATACACTTATATAAATACATATATACACACACACATAGAGTTTTGTTGCATTAAAAAAGTCTTTGGTTACAGGATATATTTGAAAAGACAGTGTGAAGTGCATCCAGACATTAAATGTTACATAAATTATAGAGTAAACATTAAAAAAAAATGTTGTTGTTTTATAACACAACAGCAATACTACTGCCTTTTCATAAAAGTATACGCCACCTGGCGTGCTTTAACTGCTGTAAAATCCCGGTGAAGTCTGTTGAGGCTTATTATTTCCCCTTCCAAACACTCACCATGAATCAAACAAAGTCTCGATTCGTCTTCCAAGCCGGGTTAGGGTTAGGTGTGACAACATTTAGAGTTTAAAACAGACAGAGCAGCTGTTTACTCACCGATACTGGAGTCCCTCCTGAACACGTCCCTGTCGAAGATGTAGAAGGAGAGGTGTCTGAAGCTACGTGGGATCTCACAGTAGAAGTCCTCCCCATAGAACGGACTGGTGGTGAGAGGAGACAGAAGGCAAACTGTGACTAGATACTCGTCTCGAGTATTCCCACAAACACAAATGTAGTTGTACATATTCCGCTTTTTCAAAAGAAGACAAGAAGGCATTTTGTGGAGAAAAAAAAAGGGGGAGGCCGTAACAAAATCCCCTGTTGAAATTAAGATACAAATTGTGTCAGAAAAATCCTTGTCCGAAATTTAAAAAAAAAAAAAAAAACCCTTTGAAGGCGCATCTATGTAACATGTTATGTGCAAATTCCACTGAAAAGAGATTAGAGCAGTACACAGATCTGAAATGTCAAGCCAATCTTATTTATATGACCCAAAATGAAAAATTTATGGGAGCACACTGCATTCCCTAAAGATGAAGAAACTGGAGACCTTATCTCCTAATTATGACTTCAGTGTCTCAAAATCATGCCTTACTGCCTCATAATTACAAGAAAATATTTCATAATAACTTTATTATAAGATACCAATCTCGAAATTATGAGATTGTTTTCAGATCCAGAGGGCACCAAATTTACAAAATAAGGTGCGCAGTTTTCTTTCTTTAGTGAATGCGATCTGCTTTCGTCTTAACAGTCTTTTGTGAAACACATTGTTGCAGACTGAGGTGTTCTGCCCCATCCCCAATACTTACTGAGCACTGGGCTCAACTGTAATTAAAAGCAGGCAGTAAAGTCATTTTTTAATTGAAAAAAAAATATATATATATTTTTTTAAATCAATACTTGGGTTTTTCTTTCAGAGTCCCTCTTATTTTTGTCCACAAGTAATTTGATATGACATGTTATAAAAAGACCACATGTTAGCTTGTCTATTAACACATTTTTGTATAGTGAAGAGATGCCCTGTCCACCCAGCTAATTACGGTATGATAATGAAAGTGTGAATAATAATCAGTTGTGTGATCGCCCTCCTGTTCTTGATCTCTCAATGACTGACTGGTTAATCTGTAAACTGTTCCTGCCTCTGTAACATTTTTTAGCATTGTCTGACTAGGTGTGTCTCGGTTATTAAAATAGTCAGGGTGTGAGTTTACTTTCACCTTGGCGCAAACATCACAAACCAAATTCTTTCATCACTCTTGCCAAAAGAGGATTGATTTTGCCGAATAGATGACATAAAGTAGAGACCACGCGTATCTACATCTTGCCACGAATCATGCGGACTCTGTGGCTTGTTTGCCTACAACAATAGGCCTGTTTGTGACCACTGGCTGGAAGGTCCACACACCGCCTCACTCTGCCTCACCTAAACGACGGCCATAGAAATCACGGCAATGAGAATCTCGTGAGCTGAGCCTTCAGGGCCGCTGCTAACAATTACTGACTTCCTCTGTTGCTCAGTAGACATAAAGACAGACAGAGGCACGTGTGCATGCAGGATCCCTAAATAAATGTAATTCGATTTCGTGCAGTAATGAGCTCTTCTTCATCCAGGCCTAGGAAGGTTCTGCTCAGCCATCCGCAGTCTTTGAGTAATGCTGTAACAGTATCTGCTGAGCATCTGAGTGAAAAAAGTGACATATTTTATGTTTTGATTAAATCTTAAATTTGCGTTACATTAACAGTATGTCCTTCATCTAATCCTACAGTGATGTAGCTAATTACATTTACTCAAGCACTGTGCTTAAGTGCAAATTTGAGGTACTTGAGTATTTTCTTTCCCTACTACTTTATACTTTTACTCCACTACATTTATTTGACAACTATAGTTACTAGTATATACAAAATTATACGAAATAAGTTTTGCATACTATATATGAGGAACTTATACAATATGATACTTTGTTATGAATTAAACTACCCAACAATATGAACAAGTAGAACTGAAAATTAGTCAACAACTTTTTTGTATGTTCAAGTAATTTTTTTAAAGCAAAAATGAAAAACACTCCATTGCTTCAGCTTCTCAATTGTGAGTATTTGTTGTTTTTCCTTTCAATTATTTTAATTTGTTTTTTAATAATTTTGAGGTTTGTACTATTGGTTGGACAAAAGAAGTATTGTGAAGATTCCACTTTGGGCTCTGGGCAATTGTGACAGCATTTCTCACTTTTTTCTGAATTCTCACAAACCAAACTGAGAAAAAATAATAAGCAAAAGTTAAAATTAGCTCCATCTGAATCAGCTACAACAATAAAATGGTGCTTCAGCATGAATATGTTTGTAATAATAACCCATTAATATCATTTATAATGCCACACATTTTATTAGTGGGTGACGTGTAATAAAAGTCACCACTGGGAACATTGAGATTATTATGATCAGCATTTTCAGCCAATTATAGGCCACCATAATGCCTGACATACTACATATCTTACATTTAGAATTACAGCATTTCGTGCTTTTATCAATGTAGACTTATGATGAAAGAAAATACTGGGATTTAGGGACGTTATGGGCAACATATGATAAATCTTTAAATACTTTAAATACTATAAAAGTTCAATTGCATCACTTCAGACAACAAACACCTTACAACCACAGCCGGACTGGCATGATACTTCCGGCCGGGAGTCTTATGTCAGCCCAGGCCAATCTCCACACACACAACAAACCATGTATGTTTATGCCAGTAACAAATCTTGTATTTTTATTACTACAAACAAAAACTGTTACAAAAACATTCAAAATATTTAAAAGCAGCCAAGTGTCTTCAGTCATGCACTTCCATATTTAAGGCAACAGGAATAAATATTTCTATGTATAATTTCTGTGCACTTGTGGAGTGTTTGTTTTGCACCTGGCATTTTTTCAGAGCTCTGATTGGACTTCTGTCGATCATCATGAATCTCTGGTAGCTCTGAGTAACTGAGTAACCTCCATAGCATGATTAAGTGCTGATGCCATTTACCAGCTTTTTAAAACACAAAATCAACTTGGGAAGGATAGGTACGTCGGTACGTCATGTTAACGTGGCGTTTTGTTTTTTTTTTAAACGTTTTACATGTCAGAGCGCCCCGGTAGCTGAATGGTTACAGTGCATGTCATGTAACCACAACGTTCACGGTTCGATTCCCTCTCTTTCCCCTTGTTCCCTTCTGCTTTTTAACTATCAACTGTCCAATAAAGGTGAAAAATAGCCACAAAAAAAAAAAAGGTGCTATATGTGAGTTTTTGCTATCGCTACATAGCTAACATTAGCATTAAAAGCTGTTTACTGCTCCAGATTGTTTTCACTTTTAATTTACCCATGTCATTCTGCCTTTCTAAGAATGGCCTGACCCTCTGGGCCAATCAACTGGCCAGAGTGGGCCTTATAACTATTTAAGACTGCGAACGATGAAATCAGCTCCAACCCAGCAAATAAAATTTTAAATCTTCCCATGCAAAAAGGCAGGGAGTAATATAAAGAAAAAGAGTTTACATTTTTATACCATATCAGCCTCGAGTTTTTGATTTGACCTTCATGACATGCATATTTCCGTATATACACACTGAAAGTATGAGAAACAAAAAGAGGCAGATGCCGAAAAAGGGTGGCGTACCAAAGTGATTTCTCGACGATCTTGGTCCTGAAGACCTCCTCTTGGTCCAGGTTGACAGTGCAGTAACAATCCCTCATCCTGTTTGGGCCTGGGTATGGAGGGATGTTTTTTGCTTCTCCTGCACAAAGAAAAAGAAGGAGAGAAAGGAGAAAGAAGAGAGTGAGAAATTATCATTGTTTATTTTTTATTAGGATCCCCATTAGCTGTTACAATGCAACATCTTCTCTTCCTGGGGTCCATTTATTTAGGAACGCCGTTGAAAGCAATAACAACAAAGTGTTTATTCAGGCATACTGCTATAAGTGATTACTTATTTAAGAACACCAAAAGCAGGCGAGGTTATTTTGTATTTAAAAAAAAAAAAAAGATTTATGTAAGGGAGGGCTATAATGAGCTTAACTCTTTTATTCTGGACACACACATAAAAATAACAATTCAACATCCAAAATGGCAATGAAAAGTGCTTGTGTGTGTGTGTGTGTGTGTGTGTGTGTGTGTGTGTGTGTGTGTGTGTGTGTGTGTTGTCAGATCTGTGAATGGAGGAATCTATGTGAAACATTTCCTGAATTCTGCTTATGCTCAATCTGTTCATCAAACGTGTATGACAGATAGCACTCCCTTTCACAAGAATGTTGTCCAACCACCCATCGAGACAAACACATGCATACACACAAACACACACAAACCACAAAGGTGGTGCTCCGGTCCCGCAGGAGCAATATATTCTCCTTTATGAGGCTGCGGATCCATGTTAATCCATGTTAGTCTATACTCTGTTGCTTATAATGTTTCTCCTTGCCCCGGGGACCCACAGGATTCTGTAGTCTACAGTTACACATGTGTCAACCCAACATTGTCACTGTTTGCTCCAATAACGCTCCATTATCTCCATGGGAATCTGATGCTACCATTAAGCTGACAAGCTGAGCTATGGCAAATCTTGTGCTGTTATTCCTTGGTTTAAACCAGTAACTTCTTTGCAGTCAAAGTATGAGTCAGTGGGTGGGTGCTGCTGTTCACAAACGGACACTTTTCTCTTTAAAATTTGATTCTCTACAACAGTGGCTCTCGACATTTTTGGTTTCAACCCCATAAAATTTAAATAATTAATCTACTTTTGACTATTCCTTCTTAAATTATTTAATTTTAAGGATTTTTAGAGGCCTGAAGAGGTAAAGTGTCCAGTATTTCACAAGAAAAGAAGCAAAAATCTGAGAAAAGTCAGGGAAAAAAAACATTAAAAAACATTAAATGCTTAAAATCTAAACTTTCAAGGCAAAGAAAAAGTTTCTGCTGCTGCACTGAGAAACCGTTAAACTATACTATGCAGTAGAACTCCCGGGCTACTTTGTGACACAGCACATGGCTGTTATACACACTGCAGTGTTTCACACCCTGCAGCCAACCCTGGAGGGGGGAAGGGGAGAAAGTTGACATTTGACACTGGATAACCAGCTGTAAAACAGCAAAATGGAAAGCTACCTTCAGATTAAGGAAGTCATTTTTCCTGTCAGTATATCTGCACATGAATGCAGCAGTCCCATTAGACTTTTCATTTAATTTGCACTCTCAACTCTAATAAATAGTAAAACGTCTTTTTTCTGCCAAATCAAATAAATTCTATGAATGGGAAACGCAACAATACAACCATCCAGTTCCAACAGTTTTTGTTTAAGATTTCACAAGAACCATAGTGGGGTCCAAAAGTCTGAGACCAGTTTCCCATTCACTTGAATGGTTTGAAATAGTCCATAACAAATGCACTATCTACTCCTGTTTGAGTAATATTTGCTAAAAACTACAGTGCCCAGTTGTTTTAGGAAATTACCTAGCTGCTTTTAAAAATGCACACATTTTGCTTAAGATTTACATTTTTGGTCAGAGCCAATGGGCTTGGATAAGTCTATGAGAAAGTATTAAGAGACGGACTACGGGTCATGTTATGCCCAATCAGAAGTAGTTCATATGAGGTCCAATGTTTATAGTTGATCTCAACAGCCACTCTCAAAGGCGGAGAGAAAATCCGGCCATCGTGGGGTGGGGGTAGACACATAATCGTTCAAATACAGGGATGACATACACTCCTGAAAGACATTCATAGCGTTCCACTTGGCTGTTCATATGAAAAGTGACAGACATCGTTGTGTCAAGAATGAAAAAAGGCGTTCAAACTTTCTCACCTCCACACAACTGGCCAATCACGGTGCGAAGTGGCTGTGAATGTTAGATTGTGGGTTTCAGAAAGGCACAAAAAAGGTTGGATGCAGTGCCCTAACCGGCGTCGGATAGTTATGGGGGGAGGGGATTTCCAAAGCTACGCCACCATCCAACAAGCACTTCTGGTAAAGCATACTGGCAGCCTAAAACGTTGCAGGACTTGTTGACAAGACGGAACTAAAAAAAATGCCAGACTTATCCTTTAAGCTCGCGCTGCCCTTCTACACAATGTGCTGTTGTTACTAGAAAGTTTTTGTAAAATATATTATTTAAAGCATGCCGAGACACACAGAGGTGATCAAGTGCTCGGTGTGCGGTTTGTAATAGAACGGAGTGTTATGTCTGCTTCTCTGGAGGCTGACTCATACACTATGTGGATCATTACACAACAATTACCAATACCAGCATTCATTCACAAATTAAAAAGACACCTGAGCTGTAAAAATGGCACACACACCACTGCTTCCATTTTTTTTCTCAGATTCTGTCTGTGTTAATGTGTGAGAGCAGAGCGATGATGTAAGTCTCTCTTATCTCTGTCTTTATCCCTTTATTTCCCACTGTTATTAGATCTCCCTCCTGTGTCCGCTTCTCTCTCATTTATTCTCCAAGATTTATTTTATCTCCCTCCTGTAATCCTCCGTATTCCCTGTGCGCTCTTGAATTTTCTCCAATCTCTGTTTTCCTCCCGCTCTCATTCATGACCTGTGAGGTCTCTTGATTGGATTGCACCATCCAGGTCATCATAGGAACCATGAGATTACAACGGCTTTCTCAGCTCTGTGTGTGTGTGTGTGTGTGTGTGTGTGTGTGTGTGTGTGTGTGTGTGTGTGTGTCTAATGACTCAACTTGTAACGTAAAAACAAATCTCTTGTGTTGCCAAAATCCGAGCTACTGGAGAGTGGAAAACATCTACGAAAAAGGAGATGACCACACAATTCATTTAAAGTTCATGTTCATATTTTAAGGCATCTACATAAATCACATACACACTCCAAGGTCTGTTCCAGTGGTTTAGCATGTGATAAAATAGTGTATTTTTGTTTACATTAACCAGTCCTGACCCCTCTCTAAACCTTTTTAGATTGATGAGTGCATTTTCTGCGTTTTTCCAGCAGCTAGACGTTTCAATTCATGCTAATACATCAACTCATAATCAACTCAAGACTTGAAAATTTCCAGGGATAATGTAGATAATCCATCACAGTGAACATCTAGATGTCTTCAATTTTGTTTTGTTTTTTGTTGTTGACGTGTAGTACTGCAGGTGAAAAGTTTTCAGATGTGAACATCAACATCTGAGAATTACAGACCAACTGATATTTATATATATATTTGCCTGAGCTGATGTTATTGGCTGATTTTACCTTGTCACAGATACATGTCATTATCAGCGTATAAGCTAACAAATTAGTAACAAAAAAAACTGCAATACAGTAATAATAAATATCATTTGTGAAATGTCACACTCATTATCATATCTTTGTCACAATACTGTAATTACCAAACTGAAGGGGGACACAAAAACACTGGCCAATATATTGTTAACAGACTTTTTAAACTATCTGTTGGGTTCAACTGAAAAGTGAAAGACAGGTTCGAAATAGCAATGTTGCTGATACAAGAAGCTACAAAATCCACATCATCCTGTAAATAAAATCCATGTCTGAGCAGCGTTGGGCAAGTTACTTGAAAACTTCAAACTGCATTACTGTGCAATGATAACATAATGTCTTGTTTTGTTTGACCAACAATCTAACAAAGCCTAAGAGTCCAAAAAATTCCCAAAGGTATTCTGTTCATAGGGATATATGACAAAGAAAATCTGCTAATACTCTCATTCGAGAGCCTGAAACTAGAGAATCTTTGGCGTTTTTTGACCTTCCTTCTCAAGCATTTTAGATAGATAAAATGCTTAGAAAAGTCTCCTCAGTAATATCAGAAATATGCCATCTGTAGTTATTAGGCTGAAAGATTTAAATCCACCAGTAACATCCTTCAAGCAGCATCAGCCCAGTCATTACCACCATTACAGAAACAAGGGTGACATCTTGCAGCTTCCTGTTTGGGAGAGGAGGAAGTGCTGGACAGTTGTCTTATATTTCTGGATGAGTTGATAAGAAGCAGCCACTGGAGAGTTTGTCAGTTTAAGGGAATTTTACAACAGCGGTGAGGGGTGGAGTATACAAGCTTTGTGTTTATGTCTGATGGAGAGAGAGTCTGTTGCAAAAGAAAAGCCTCTCCAGTCGTTACTGGGTCATTACGAGGCAAGAAAACATCTGAAAACGCCCAATTTGACTCCTATAAACAAGAGCATACCTCCAGGCTGTTTTTTTTAAACTGATCGAGGAAGATGGCACACAGATGCCACAATGACTGCAACTTCTCCTCGGACTTGAGCAGTGAGGACAGTGAGGAGGAACGTTGCCATTCTGAGCTTCGAATCCATCCTGCTGAGGATGTTTTTGATGAGTAAGTGAATTATTTTACCTCCGTCAACTCTGCACAGGCACAGCACATCATATCGCTTTCTATAGCGACAACTTCTGTCATAAAGCAGCTAAAGCGGCTGCAGCGGCTGTAAATGATCGAGATACTTGTAAGTATGTTTCATGGCTGCTGTAATGTGTAAATGGCGAATTGTATTTATTTATTTTACAGAACATTGCACCTGCATGGAAAAAATGATGGTGTCAGCCACCGTCATGGAAGACGGTAAGTGATGGTGATGCCGTTCCACCACCGCCGTGGTTTCCTCCTGCAAGGGAGCCTGGTGTGCACCAGGGAAAGCCACACTCCTCTGAACCCTTTCAAGTTGTTCTTTTCAGAGGATGCAGTGGAAACACTCAGCTGGAACACGAACAAGCAAGCGGCCAGGAACACAGCCAGAGGTGCAGAGTGCAGATGGATGCATGTTGGAATTGCTGAAATTCAGAGATACACTGGACTGGTATTCTACATGGCATCTCTTCCATCCTTTTCCCGCCACAGGCGATGTCAAGGGACTGATACCGGACCACATCCTGGAATGTACACCTGAGCGAAATCCAGACAGGGTGGACAGACAGAGCCCCTAACCAGTGATGGAACACAACAAGCTCCTGGGAGGTGCGGATTTGTCAGACCAGCTGATCCAGTATTTCACAACACAGCACAAAACCTGGCGTTGTGGGGGCAGAGAGGGCCACAATGACATTCCAGACTGATGGGGAGGGGTACTGTTTACAGTGTGTTGACACCTAGTTCATCGATATTCATTGTGTAGGCCACTGGCCAAAAAAAAAAAAAAAGTACTGTCTCTCACAAAGTTCTCACACTTCAGTAGTCAAACCACATGAAATTTCTTAATGATTTAATCACTCATGTGTAGCCAATACCTACAGTATGTTTAGAAGGTTCAGAGCTCAAGCATCTTGGCCAGAAATGTTTATAATGTGTTTTTTTCAATGAAAATAGGTTTTTGAAAAGTGTATATTTACAGTTGATCAAATAGATCAATAACATTCTTACTGCTCTCAGATTATTGGTGCCGAGTTTGTGCTTAATATAAGCATATTTAGCACTTTGGGACCAATGTTTTTTAGATAGGTGAAATACATAAAAACGTCAAGGCGTGTCAAAACTACCTCAAAAGTGACTGAGAGGCCTCAGACTCCAGAGGGTTAACCTGATTTCACTTTCCTCTATTTCTGGTTGCTTCCCTTTTTTTATCTCTCCCTCTCCAGAGGGGTGCGTTTTCTCTCCTCAACATTCAAAACAAACATAAAATAAAAACAACAACAACAGCAGCAGCAGCAGCAGCAGCAGCAGCTTTCTCTTTTCATCAAGCATCACTGCAGCTGCCCTTGGAGAATATCTTGCCCTAGTATCTGAGCAAAACAACACAGTGCAAAGACACTCTTGGCACGTGTGTGTGTGTGTGTGTGTAAGCACTGTGTGGTGTACACGCAAAAAAAACAGAGGGAGGCAGTGGGCAGAAATGCAGAGAAATAATGGTGACAGGAACACCCCAAAAAGGGCGAGAGCGAACAGGAGCAGATCGACACATCAAAAAAAAAAAAAAAAAGGTCGACTCCCCACCTCATTCCTGCAGAGGAAGGACGGAGAACGGCAGAAATGAGGAAGCATAAGTGATTGAAACAACGTAATGGACGCACTGAGCATGTTGCTTTGTTCCTCTTCCTCCTCCATTGACTAGTTTCAGTCGGCAGCAGTTACAGCTCGACTCATAATCTTCCGTGAAATGAAGACATTCGAGGAAACACAGGCGAGAATGCTCTCAGTGGCTATATACTCGACAAGCAGGCCTGTGAAACAGAGGCTGTAAGGAAAGGAAGAAATACAAGCAGAGTATTCAATCAAGGGCGAGAGACGAGGAAGACTGCAGAGTGAGAGAGAGAGAGAGAGAGAGAGAGAGAGAGAGAGAGAGAGAGACATCAGCCAGATAGAAAACTGGAGAGCGGTTAGCTTTGGAGAAAGCTACAACAGGAAATGAGATGAGGAGAAAGGAATTTAGACTGGATCCAAGATGTAGTTTAAAAGCAGCGAACAACCCAGTTACCCCTGAGAGTGTGTGTGTGTGTGTGTGTGTGTGTGTGTGTGTGTGTGAGGCAGAGACAGACACCATGGGAAAGGAAAGGAGTGAAAATTGTGAAGCACAATATATTATCCCATTATGTTAATGCTCAGTTTCTGATGTTTTGATGTAGAGAGTCAAAACATGAAGTGAAACAAAACTTTAAGTCATTACTGTTTTTCTGGAAATGACTAAACACAAAACATTAAACCCACTCACTCTCTCACACACACAAACACACACACACACACACACACACAGAGGCCTACTCTGTGGATATTCACAGCAGTGGCTTTGATCCCACAGTAAAACATTTCTTTATCACTGAAACTAGGGCAGCAACACACAATTATTATTATCTGATTACTAATTTACTCTTTAAATGTCAAAAGATACCTATGACAACTCTCAGCACGAACAGTGATCAGATCTCACGATCAAAGTCCTAAAGGGTTTCTCCTATGATACCGCACTGTCATAACATTGGGGCACTTGTGAGAGACAGATTTAAAACAAGATAGGATCAAATCTGTGCGGCAGACAACTTGATATATTGACTTTTTACACAACCTGCCTGATTAACACACACGTCTTTCAAACTCAGACCCAAATCATCACTGGGCTGTGAGGCAATTTTGCCGTAACAGCCACAGTCAGAAATGTGACTAAATACGAAATGCCATGTGAAACCCAGTGGCCCAAAAAGACTTCTTTATACAGAAAAATACAAAAAAAAGATAAAATGGCTTAAAAACTGTGAATTAATCTTTGACGTGATTCTCCGTATTCTCAAATTTGAGCCATTAGGTCCAATTACAATGTAAAAGTCTGGACAAGTAAACTATTTTCATTCGCAGGAAGCCACTTGGCTCAGTCAGAAGGATTCTAAGATCACGTTCGACCGATGGTAGCCCTGTGGGAAAAAATGCAGCCCTCTCAAAGCGCTGTGTTGGCCAATCAATTCCATTCCACTCCTGGTTAATTACTTTGTAAGGTGAAAAGTTTGTGATCGACAAAGGATTATACAGCTGCCACCATTAAAACTTTCCAGAGGTGTAAATCCTGTCTTTTGTACAGTGTTATGGCATCTGAGTTACTCAAAATGGAATTTCTGGATCGTATTTCATGTCTCACCGGTACCAAACAACATGCCCCCACCAACGCAGCCCCCTCTGCTGGTTAAATGCAGGGTTATTTTCGGTCCAAACCCCTGCCAATGCTCATTCTATATGTGGGCCCTAAAAATACAGAATCCTGCCTCAAAATTGTTTTCTGCTCATGTGCCCAGTGAGCAGCTTTCCCTGAAATGAATGGGGCACCATCTTGTATCCAGTTCTCTTAATACCTCAGTGCTCCCACACTCCCAGTTTGTAACTCGAGTTTTCCATTGAAATCTGAAGACCAAACCTTTACGCTGTACTCCCCATTACGAGTAACGTGATCTTTATGTGTAAAACTGTTGGAGTGCCCCTTTAAAGTTGATTATAACAGCCAAAAAAAAAAATCCCCAAATAATTAGTTCTATAACAATATGAAAATGCGCAAATGGAAGGAAATGTTTGTATTTGTGCATTAAATGCAATAATCCAAGGTGAACACTCACCGAGACCCCAGCTCAGAGAATAAACACGAAGCCACCGAAATGAGCATTAGACCGATGTCAAAAATATACAATGCCATCACCGAAAAATACCTTCACCACTTTGAAACTACTACAGCTCATTTCGAAACCCAGCATCACCGAAAACCCTCTACAACCCAAGTTTCCTAATTCAGTCCTTTTAAGGAAAACGGTGGCCAGCTTGCATGTCAGTTACAGAGAAGTCAGATAGTGGCAATGTTTCACTACTGCAGCAAATTACTACTGCAGGGTAATCCAATTCTGCTCCGTCCACTTATGTCACAATTTTGCAAAAGCAGCTCAAAACACAGCTTCAGGCAGAGCAACAGCATGAGATGGTGGGGGACAAAACTACGAAAAACTTTTTACTGTCACCTTTCAAGCTTGCATGGGCTTGAATGTTTGACTGAGAAGACAGAGTTTGGGCGGACTGTAAGTAGCATAAAAGGTCAGATAAAAAAGACCCCAGTCTATTTGATATGATGTACTGTATATCACACACGCAGCATAAAGTGAATCCGCTGGTTTCATTCTTCACCGAAGTTACATTTACATCTGAGACTGAGCCACACATTCAAGCCCGGGACACTACATTTTTTTAGGCTACAACATAACATTAAAATCATGCAAGCATCGTTGAGAAACATCTCTCTAAATTTGAATTAAACATCTTTAGAAAGTCTGGGATCCTGACTACAATTTATAATAGTGCTCTCAGCACTATTTGAAATAATGAAGACTATATCAAACACAGAACGAAGGACTCTCTTCGGATGAAGCAAAAGACATCAGGAATTAGTAATCTACACATTCCTTGTCAGTGTCAGTGACTTCTCTGGTTTAACAGCTGGTTTGGTTTATTAGTTGGTCACAAGCAGCAGCAGTTGGTAGCAGTTGGTACAGTCAGCACCAGCCTAACACTTTTAAATGCAGTGCTGCTTGTCCCAAATTGTCCACCAGGAATAATAACCCCACACTGAAACCAGCTGAGCTGCTGAAGTTTCCACACAACCACAACAGTTGCTGTAGCAGCATGAGGAGAAAAAAAAATGGGAGTTTACATTTACAGGTTGGCTGTGCTGCACACCACAGTCTCTGTGATAAACCAGTATTCGGTTACTGATCAAACTCACTCTCTGTCTGGTGCAGCCTAGAGCTAATGTTCACACAGATTCGTTAGTCTCAATGGAAAACGAGTAAAACTAAAATACACAACCACAAACATACACACGGGCATATGCAGTGAAGTTACACTGTACAGGGACAATCAGCTTTATAATTTGCCCAAAGGTTAGAAATCAGGGGCAAAAAACCTGGTATGTTCACTCAGGATGTGAGTGTAATGTTTCAAACCGGAGTGGTGTCACGGTGGAGTGTAGTTACAAGTTCAAGTAGAGGCTGAATTGACAGAGCTGGTTTCACAGTTTTCAATGGCCTTTATGTCCTGGACAAGACACAGTTTGACCTCAACACTCCCTCCAGCCTTTTTGCCAATTTACATAATTCTCAGAATACTCTATTTATTTATCTGACATCTAGAAAAAACAATTAAAGAAAAATAAATAAGTAAAATAAAGGTCAGCTATGGTATCTTTTGCAAGCACAGGAAAGGGAGAGTAAGTGGGGTGTAAGTCCCTGTAATGTGGCAAGCTGACATTGCTGGTGTTGCCAGAGGAGAGAAACACTGTTGCAAAACCTGATTTAATCATCATGCGTGGAGCCATTTGCTACAGAAATGAGTTTTTGAACCACTTTCAGTTGCAGTAATTTTGCTTTTTCATAACATGGAAACTTCTCCTGACACTTCTTGACACTTGAATTTCCCTCTCTACTGTACAGCATGGTGCATGTTTTCAAGCTTGTGTCATTGTCAGCAGGTAGAGGTCATCCCAGGGAGGGATCAAGTCAACTTCTGTCATGGGGCATCTGAAGGACATCCTGAAGGAGCAGCACTCTGGGTGAGCTCTCCAGCCCTTTATTTACCCCTGCTGACCCTGCATGCTGGGCCTACGGTGATACTTCCCCACTATTACTAATACTGTGTTCTGATGGAGAGCACATTACTAAGTGCAGGAAGAGCTGCTGTAACCAACCCGGATTATTCCACCAGCCTAAAGATGCATGGACCAGAACACGCTCTGCGTCTAAACAGTCAACACAGATGTTTACAGCAAACTACTTCCCAGAGAGCTGGCCTTCTAGGACAAAATGGAGAACTTGGCGTGTGTGTGTGTGTCATATATATATATATATGTGTGTGTGTGTGTGTGTGTGTGTGTTTGTATGTATGTGCATTAATATGTACACATTAAGGGTGGTGTGACTACTTCCCACACACAACTTCATACACCCATAATATAATCATAGCCTCATATGCCGCTCTTTATTCTTCTTAACAAATAAAATGGAACCTGAAGCCTTCACCTAAACAAGAGCGGGAGTCCTCCAAACAGTCAAAGTGTTTCTAAAACATTCCTCCCCTCCCTCTCCCCGTATCTCTGTGTCTCCTATTCAGTCTGGACAGGAGGAAGTTTGGGAACCTCTGTTGGCCAGCTGTCAAGGGAAGGAGGGGGGCCTCTGTCACTACAAACCAAGTTTTCCCTCCCAGGCTCAGCCCGGCCTGAGTCATCCAGCCTGTGCCGCCTAACTTCAGCCACCCACTCCCTTTTCCTGGACCCCGAACACTTTACCTCCTCTACACAATATGTAATCTAGTGTTTCCTTCACTGTGGTCCACTCAGTGTTGAACAGTGTTTCCACTAAGTCCAAAATCACAGTTGTATTGTTACAGCATGCTGCTGCACCAACACTAAAAGGCACAATGCAGATCGAGTAGCTTATGAGGAGAACTGATGCCAGACGGTGCCATGTGTAGTGGAGATCTACTCTCAGGTCAATCCAATAACGTATCCTTGGCCGTATCACCTGGTGCGAGGCACAGACTGAACTCTGGACGGATGTAACCCTTTCACTTAGGATTAAACAGTAAATTGTAATTATCCAGAGACAGCACTGCTGCAGCAAACTCTTACTGTTTGCAAATGCACCAACAATAACATTTTTTTATTTCATTGTGCCACAGACAGTTCTAGTATGTCACCTAGAATATTAAATTAACCCCTCAACATTTCCCCTTTTCTCCATAAGTAGCTTTAAAGCTGCTGTAATATAATGTGTTTATGTTAACAATATTTTAACAATATATTTATATTTTAGCAGCTTTAAGCTAAACTGTTTTGGTTTCGCGGCCTACAACTTTACTGTTTTAGTTCATTCCCACTGCTCTCAGCAGCATCATACAGCAAACGGTTTTCAGCGAAAAAACAAAAACAAAACTCTAATAACCCACTGTACACAACCCACCCAGCACCAAAAAGTACACAGACAATGTATCGACCAGCTGGTGAACATACTGGAGCATTAAGCAGCTAAAGAGCCAGATGTCGATGCCGAAACACAGCGAAAAGAGAGCGAATATTGGACTTACATTCATCAGGTGGCTGGACACACAACTCCATATGAATGTTAATGATGCTGCATATCTGTTTCATGTACAGATTGGCAACCGTTTGCTAACAAGTTCACCACATCAACTTAAAAGGTGATAATATGCCAAAGTTGTGTGTCTATATGATTTCCACTGCCACAAAGTGGCTAAAAATTAGTTGTTGGAGGTTTAAGGATATAAAATAATTTTATTCCATATTATCTGACGGTATTATATTGTTTATATCCTGTATCTGCTTCTTCCAACCCTTAAATTAATCCATATGAGGCTTACAAGACTCCGTGCTTTTATGGCTGCACCGTTCCATCAAATGGAAATATTGTTGATGTCTTGTGGATCATTTTATACACATTTCCCCACTGGGTATCCTTGGAAACTGTAGGATCTCTACTTTAAAATGAAATGTGCCCTATGGAGTTTTCTTGTAAACAAACAAAAGTCATGTGTATCCTTGAGGTGTAATGAACATCTTGAATGCATTTCCTTCCTCATAAAATATTTGGAAAAATTATTTTTTGGAATATTTTAAAATCCTGTATGGTTTATATCCATGTTCGCTAGTTTGAGGTACTCTTCTCCCCTGCCTTTGTTGGCCCGCTGTTATGTTTGTCGAGGCGCTAGATCAGCGGAATAGTGTGAAATCAAAAAAAAAAAAATGTGACATGCGCTTCTTGTGTGTATGTGCATGGGCATCACCATGCGTGTGTGTAATGTAAACCCACTTGGCTGCACAGAATGAGCTTGTAATCACTGATTTACTGGCAGTGGCATTTAAGATGTTAAAGTAAGTTATTTTTTTATGCTTTTCTTTGAAGGAGTGTTCGGTAAATATTCTGATGTGTTTACCAGAACACTGATCTATCCAGTTCAAACTATGTTTTGACAGAGACGTCAAAGGCACATATGTTCTTGTTAGTTAGTGCAAAGTCCCGACTCCAGCTGTGCCACTGAGAAGTCCTGTCTCTCTGAGCACTGACAGACGAAGCACAGTCCGCTCTGTCCCTCACTCTGTGTCTCACTACATCTGCTTTGTATTAGCTTGTTGCCATGCAGGAAAAAACACAATTCTTTTGTAGTCTATCCCAGCCAACCAGGAAGTGAATTGGGGGTAGTTTCCTGTTTCCTGTGTTCTCCAGACAGCACAGACTTGGGCACAGTAGCCCTGTTCGGTTTCCGAAATTCATGTGTTCCTCCAGGAAACTGAGAGTAGTCATCACCTGGCGGAGCATAACAATAATAAACTCTCTCTCTCTCTATCTCTCTCTCTCTGCTACAAATATGTGGCAGATTTTCGGCTCTGAGTCATCAGCCAACCACAGCCTCACGGCAAAGGACAAGACTTTGATGAAAACAATGTGATGCAAGGGTTACATAGACGTTACTGGGAGCAGAGTGCCATGGGGATCAGACTGACAGCGAGTGCCACTGCCGCTAGGTAACTACACAGTGTAAATTCAACTGTCATCGCTGCGTGACATTACAGCAGGACAAACTCTCTGGAAACTCAGAGTTTGGAAGTGACGACAACATGAATGTTCTTCACGAACGTCAGTAGGCTGCAAATAAAAAGTCATAACATACTAAGGGAGCTTGTAAACCGTTGTAAAATGTTTTTCTAGTTAACATAATGGCTTTTTGCCGGCGGAGGGATGTAACAAAATACATTTACTCATGCACTTCAGTGTTTCCGCTAGGAATTTTCTCAGCAAAAGGGGTGGGGTGGGTTGCTCGGGTCTGGTCGGTGAAGTGAGCCCGGTCCCGTAAAACACACACAGCAAGCTATCATGTGCACACAGAGGGGGCCTGTAAAGTGACTGACGGGGCCGGTAAAAACTTTCTGGATTTCAGAATAGTCATCATTTTTTCTGATGATCCACAAATTGACCAACTACAACACTATGATGTTATTTACATATTAATGCATTGGTACTAAATCAGTCGTGTATAATGTAATAGTATATAACACTCACAGGGGTCAGTGTTTTTACTGTTGATGAGTACACTTCAAGTACATTTTGGTCAGGATACATCTGGACTTGTACTTGTAACAGGGTATTATACTTTACAGTGTAGTAACTGTACTTTTATTTACTAAAGGATCTGAGTACTTTCTCTACCAATGCATTTTTCGCAGGTTTAAACAGGTTTGTTTCTTGGAAAGATGTTCGAGACAGAAAGAGGTTTTTCAGTCTTCATTCACCGTAGGAACTCAATGCTGCTGGATGACTGAACATTCATTCAGAAAGCGCAGCAAACTAATGAGGCCTTTGTGATTTAAATATTACAACTCTCGCTGGAGTTACAGGTCTGAGCATATTATCTCACTGGGGCTGGGCTATTTGATTAACTCAACTCGGGGTGGTTCTCTCTCCAGCTGTGTTGCAGGGACTCTGCAGCCAATTTTAACAGCAGGTAGGGAGCTTAAAAATACAGCCTAACTTTGTATATCAGCTCCACTGAAAAAAAAGGGGCCACCGGAGTGTTGCCATCAAATGCTGGCTGGCATCACCCCGCAGCCCCACAGCTTGTATGTGTGTTTGTTGTCATTTTTTCCTCTGCTCATCCCTTCTGTCGCATGTTTGGAGTCAAAACAAACCGGACAGCACAGCCAGGATGAAATGGGTGCCAGATGTCAGTGAATAAGAAAGGAGACAGTCCCAAATGTCCCAGAGTGATCAGAGATAAAAGTTAGAGCACAGACAGGAAATGACTGTTTGCTTTGAATGTTTTGATATTAAATAGGCAAAAATATATGAGCATGTTGTCAAACATGCCAGACAGCAGCATTTTAGTCTTCTTCCCCTAACAAAATTAACACTATCGTGTTTACTAGAAAAGGTTAGTTGAATAATCGATCAAGAGACTGACCGAAACTTATCGTTTAAACACGTTTCCAAGCAAATTCTCTGATTCTCATTTCTCAAATATGCAGATTTGCAGCGTTTGTTGGTTTTATGTCACTTTGAATTTAAAATCTTTGGCTTTTCGACTGTTTGTTGGAGAAAACGTGAATCAACTAATCAGGAAAATAATCTTCAGAATAATTGATAATGAAAATAATAATTAGTTGTAACCCTAACTTTAATATTGTACATGATAAGACTGTCTGTGTGACTTAAGAATAAGCTTGACCTTGTTTTTCTTTCCTATGTTATAGGATTATCACCTCTTTTCTAAACAGTTATCACAATTAGCAATATCTATTGTAATCTGTGAGATACATGTGGTTATGTACAGTAATGTAAAGTGTCCATTATGTAATTACTACAGTTTGACTTATGATCAGGGAAATTCATTTCTGGTACAGGCATAATCATTTCTGAATTGCCCTGAAGAAGCACACACTGCAAACTGAGCCCGCTCATGATTGCATTCACAAGACAGGCATGCACCATATGCCGCCTACAAACCAGGGGTACCCACTGGAGATCAGCTAGATATCTAAATATAGAAATCTGGGCTAACAATCAATAGCTAGACAGTCAAACATAAAGCTGTTTGGAGGGGGGAGGACCGAGGGAGAAGGGGGCGCAATAGCTTGAATGGGTGGCTGCGGCGGAGGTTTGATCTGAAGTGTACAGAAAACGCATCTGGATGTTTGCAGCTGTGGAGTCTTTATGTCGCACAGTCTGATAAATATCCGCCAGCCTGTTCAGATCGATTCAAGTCTCCATACGTAGACCTCTAACAGACATGATTTGGATCCTAATGCCAGCTGCCAAATTCCCACAATTTCTCACAACGCAGTAAGAATCTCTCCATTGCTTCCCTCCACATATTCAGTTTTACAGTTTGTGCCCTAGAGGCAAATGTGTGATTTGAATTACAATAACAGGCAGAACAAGACAGATCTTGGTCCCTCCAGCTCCAGCCCTCACTGCCTGCCTGCTTGGCCCGTTAATATGGAGCCATCCATTGAGGCGCTCAGACTGGGGGTAGGGATTTTTCTTCTTACCTATTTTTATTTTAACGCTCTGGAAAACCCGGAGACCTTCCTCTTCTACCGCCATGCTTCGCCGTGGTTCTTTCCCTTTAGACGACTAAATAAAGACAGTCCCCCACGGTGGTCGGTTCTGGCCTCTCCAGCGCACGGATATTCCAGGGGTTTTGCACATCTATGCGCTCCGCACAGCGATCATACTCCGGCTCGACCACTGCCGCTGCTGGCTGGTTGGGCACAAGCGAGCAGCTCCGGCGTCAGTCCTACAGAAGCAGCAGCAGCAGCAGCAGCGACGGAAACAGCGCCAGTGGAGGTGGAGCTCCACGCAACACCGCCCACGCATGGGTATGGAGGGTGATCCTTGCCGGACAGAGAGAGGGGGGGGGGGTTGGTGTCATTGAGGAAACTGAAGACAGCCGAAGTCCTGGCCACTTTCTAAACCAGGCACTGAGTGAATTTAAATGTGAATTAATAATAATAATAATAATAATAATAATTCAAGTTTAACACAAATTGCCAATGAATTTGTAAAATTGTTCTGAGATCGATGGACATATAAAATTGACTTTTTTATACTGTACTGTACTGTAAATCACCTGCCCTGCATTCTCCTTTGAGAAAAAAATCAGAAACCATAAGGGAGAAATGTATAATATATGTATGTCTCTGTATATATATAAAAAATAGATTTTATGATGGCACCCCCTGGTTTTACATTAATTCAATGGAATGTCATTCCGATTTCGGATTCCGTCTGAACGAACCACCAAACAAATGTTCAACTGCACAGCTGCAGCGCATTAAATATCATGGGCAGATGCTGGTGTGGTCCTTGTTCCTCAAAACCACCGCTTACAACATGCTCTCTGCCCATAACTTGAAGCTACAGCACAGGTTTGTTAACTCACGGTGAACATGTGCAGCTTGTCAGCCGCTGTCGATCAAGCACAGACATGAACATGCCCCTTTCAGCAGACTGAGACCAAAAGGAGCATTTGTGATATTTTAACCCCTTGCAGCCCCTTGCATCCTTGCTGTAATGCCAGAGAGAGTCCACAAGTCCTGAGGTTGGACATTTGGATTCAGTCTCTGTTCCACTAGCACTGAGGTTCTGTTTGTTTTGTTGTTGTTTTTTTTCTATCCCCTCTTTTGGAAGTCAAAACAAATTCATATCCCCCAAGGCCTGCACTACCCAGTTTAATCAACCAGTAGAGACATTGGGGATACTAGCAACAAAACAAGCATTGTGTGGACATAAGGTTACTGCTGTACTAATGAAAAATACTGCATGTCTCCCAAACTACCTGGCTTTGTCATAGTTCAGATTAAACTCAGAGGCAGACTAAAACAATAATTCAGGCTGGGATTTTGACTCCATCCCAGGACCCCCTGTTCACGCAAACCATCGGACCAGTAATTTTTATGGTTACATTACTGTAGCCTGTTTCGCTGTAGAGTGCGTGTACTTTCCCTAGCTTATGTGGCATGACCAAGTTCTAGGTCTACTAGCTGAAACCTATTGCCTTCAATGTCATATGACCACTATGTTGCACTCATTGCTATGATAAAATTCCTCCACGAAGAAGTGCAGCCTACTGGCCTTTCTGTAACGCTGTTATTAGCTACTTAGCTAGCCATGCTGGGCATGTTGTGCGTGTGTTTGTTTTTTGACTGACCTGGTCCCTTACTGGTGAACATGTCGCTTATTATGCGGCATTTAACTGTGTCTGTGGCAAGGGCCTTTCTCTTTTTTATAGTTATTATTCTCTCTCTCTGCTCCACCCTTCCTTTTCTTCTGACCATGACGACTGTCCGTTCCACCCGGCAACTTGCTTAAAATGTAATCGGTGGAGAGGCAGGTAGACGGTCGCTACATCACCGAGAGACATGATGCCGTCATTTTTGACACTGCGGCCAAGAGTCATTCCTGATTCGTGGATTCTGGAAGGTCATTCAAACTAATTCCTGCTATATTATCGCTGGTCAAGTTGACTGTTCATGGCAGGCCAAAATTACTCTCAGGCCACCAGGAAATGTCCCGGTGCTCCCGACAGGCTGTCCACGTGTGATTTAACTGATGTACTTTCTCGTTGGTCTTGTATCCTGTACTTTACATGTCATTTTGCTAGAATAAAACATGATAACGATAATGTTGATCATCCAGAGCCATTTTTAAAAGGAAAAAAAGTTTCTGTTTTTGTTCCTGCCTGTCTCTTATGTCAATCATCAGTGACAAATTGCTTGATCTTTCTCTTTTATTTTTTCATATGACCATCACTGCTTTGTAAATGAGAATTACAGCTAGTGTCCCTGTTTCTCAAAAAAGTAGTGTCTTAGGTCAGGATGTCATTTCAAGTATCAAAGGACCACAGTATGTATAGTTATGAGAAATGTTGTACTTGATTTTGTAATTAAATGTGAATCTCCTCACCTAATAGTAAAGAGATGTGCAATGTCACATTTTTTTTTAACTTGGCTGCAGCTACCAGCTCATCACAACTCCATGGGCCAAGTACCATCCACTACAGCCATGTTGAGATATTTGAGGCACCCAATCCCCTTAAAATAGCATCATTGGTGTTGTGTATGACACTGCTTCCACTCTCCCTGCTTATCTTTGGGATTACTCACCTCTCATACCAGGGCTATTTAAATCTGGCATCTCCTTGGCATTAATCACTTCTCATACCATGGCTACAAAGTTCCTGCCCCTCTTTGGCATTAATCACCCATCATAATTTGCTTGGCTAGACTCTGAATTGACAAGAACTGGCTCACAATGTTGAATGATTTAAAACAAATTTAAGTGTAGTCGCTGTCAAAGCTAGGTCATCATTCTCCTGTACATCAGCATTTATTTGTACCTCCCACCCTCTCTGAGAATTGACAAATCATCATCTGTGGCTGTTCAGTGAGTGTGTTACTCCCCCTATGTGGGCCCCACATGCATCAGCATGGGCCTGACTCCACTTGATCCCCACCTGATTGTTTCCTAAATCAAATAGACTGCGGATGCAAGAAGCAACAAAACAGCTTTACACTGTTATTTCTGTGGAGCAAATGATCCATTGCTATTCCCATTATCTGAGGTTTACAGGCTGTAAACTAGCAAAAATGAGCCTTACTGTCATTTTCAGTTACTGAATGAACAAAGCCGGGACGTGGTTTACAATAATATGATTTAAAGTCTGTCAGTGCAGCACAATGACATTTTGGGATTTCACAACAGAGATCTTCGGCCACTTTAGCCTAAACGGAATTGACGACCATGTCTCATGCAGCAAAATTTAAATTTGGGTTGAGTCTGGGTTTTTTTTACAGTACAGTAACAGAAACGTAAGAGAAAATGAACAAAGAAAAACAAAGTCCATCACTGCTTAAATGTAAACATCAACCTGCCATTATCGAGAGTTTGTTGGTAACTTTAAAAGATTCTGTTCAAGAGGGTACCTCAAGAGTGCAAATCTCCACTAACTCAAAGGAAGAATCATCCTCGAACGCAGTGTTTGAAAGAGAGATCATCTAAAAATTATAGTCAATACATATTTCTTAGATGCTCAAATGCCCTCAGGATTAGGAATCAAGTCTGTGTCTCAGAGTTCCACAGAAATAATGAAAAATTTTATTACTTTATCTTATTCACCACCATTATTATCAAACTATCTTGGGACAGACAAAAAATTAGCTAATAGTAACATAACCTCCTTTGGCAAGGTAATTATACAGCTAAAAGAGAAATGTTCTTAAAGGCAGTCACAAATCAAGAGAGCAACAACCTGGAAAGAATAAGTGGTCCCTATTTTCCTATTAACACTGATCTTGGGGCAAATTTAACAGATGGAAGAATGGACAAGGTGCTGGCCGGCCCGGTGGGAGGGATGTCTGGACAGTCTTTAAGATCTATTCAGGTGAAAGGCACAGAGTCAATCATTAGCCCACACTTGAGCCTATTGGGCCACACCTCTGAGATCACTATGACCATATTCCTCAAAATAGCCTGACTCTGGCCTGGAACACTCTACAAACCCAGCTGGCCAAGCCCAACCCAGCCGAGATGTGGGACTTAAAGGACAGTCTCTACCAGGAATGGCAGTTAGCTGCAGTGCTTCTGCTGCCGACCAAGGTGCTGGGATTAGCTGTGACTCCTT
Organism: Xiphias gladius; assembly: GCF_016859285.1. Lineage (NCBI taxonomy): Eukaryota > Metazoa > Chordata > Actinopteri > Istiophoriformes > Xiphiidae > Xiphias > Xiphias gladius. The sequence goes on along the minus strand of NC_053400.1, from coordinate 23,431,342 downwards.
TAGAAGAGTTCTAGATCTAAGTAGGCTAAATGTTGCATCGCTCCCGATAGCCCGTCAGACCCTCCTCAAGAAGAGAATAAAAATAGCAAAGATTAAAGAAAAGTACAAAAAATGATCACAAATTTGTGTAGCCAAACTTTGTTTTTTTCTTCTTTTTCTTCTTCTTACCTTCTTTCCTGCCCCATTAGTCATCTCACTCCCCCGTAAATGTATCTTGTGACCCTTTGGAGGGGCCTGACCCCTAGGTTGGGAACCACTGGAATATCAAACTGAACCTAAACTACCTAACTGTATATAAAGTACTTAATTACTTCCACCTTGACCAGCTACAACACTTCTTATCACAAGTCATATATAATAGTGCAACACTACCAAGGGCCATTTGTCTGCACAATGAGTACTTTTACTTTTGATATTTGAAGTAACTTCTGCTGTTAAAACTTTTGTACTTTTACTTAAGTGAGAATTTGAATGCATGACTTTTACTTGCAATGGAATATTTTTAGATTGCTGCATCGGTATTGTCAGCTGGGATTGGCTCCAACAGTACCTAAAGTTGTTAAAATGAGCCCCACCTTTACCAGCATTAAAGTGACGCTTACAGAACAATTGCATCAATAATTAAAGTATTATCCAAAATGTTTGTCTATATTATTGTGAAATTGGCCATTCTACCAAATGAACAATTTTATTTTTGGTAATTTAAGCATATTTTAATATTAAATGCATTATTTTTACTTGTATTTGACTTTCACTTCAGTTATAGATCTGAGTACTTTTTACACCACTGACTGAATTGCGTGCATTTTAGTGACGCAGTTAACAACACGGTTTGTGTGCGTTTGACTACCTCCCCTAAAACTCTGTGGCTATATTCATAGATGATAACCGTGGTATTAGCCATGTTGTATAAATAACCTCTCAAAACAAGTTTATTTTGATGAAAAACTTAGTGATGGCATGGGGGAAACAGTAATAATACAGGTTCATTATGTTTGCCACATCCTGTCAGCCACATGCTTGCACAGCTCATAGCAAGATGGGAGAGAGCTTTGGACTCTTTCTTCATTTCAACTTGATTTAGCAAATCAGGTAAATCAAGATCTCTCCTCTTGACTATAATTTTGCACGTGCAGCTGTACAACCAGTCAATTAACCATAATATAAGACTACAGTGCAAGAGTCAAGGGTTGCCACTATCATGTTATACCAACCAAAGTAGTATCATATCTGCAAGCAAAAATGTAAGGAGGACAATACAGTTTTTTTTTTTTTTTTTTGTAGCTGTATGCAAAACATCACATAGGGAAATAAGTCTTTAAAGATGTTTATGACATGCTTTTATTTCAGTTTAGCTAAAGTGGTTACACCCTGTGGTAAACCACAGGTCTATGCAAGTAACTGCGTGTGTATTTATGTGTGTATGTGTGTGTGTGTGTGTGTGTGTGTTAATGGTTTAAAACTGAAAAACAGAGAAGCCCCTCATATTGTGGAGGTTTAACTTATCAAGCAAAAAAAAAGAAAAAAGAAAAAATGAACAAAGACATTAAGACATGTGTCCTATAAGCATGGCATCAAACAGTGTCTGTGCAAGTATGTGCCTATGTCTGTATGTGTCTGAGTGACAATGCAGAGCCACTGGCAGAAAGAGGAACAGAAGGCAGATGCCGATTCTAAGCAGATTAGTGAAAGGATGCTCACTGTTGTTTGATTACGCACGAACCAGCCACCAAAGCAGGGTTTGAGGGCGTTGGCACACTTAAAATAACTGTACGCTTACAGCTAACCCTCCCTACTGTGGCTTGTGCTTTTCTTTTTTTCTTTTTTTTTGTAGTACAAACACACAATGTAACTAAGTGAAAATATGTGATGGATATGGTATATTAGAGAGAGAAAGAATACTGAATTGAACAGATGGCGATTGACATGTGCAAAGTTAATCCTGGTATTATGGAAAACAAATAAATTCTCTGTGAACAGAGCATGAATTAAATCTTGTAGGAATGCATGTGAATTGGTCTGTGGAAAACACACAACGACATACAACTTTAATCTAAAGTTAATATATCTAACTCACATCAGCAGAACCTCCATGTTGATCAGATTTGTTATTTTTGGTTTGACTGTTTCCATCTTCAAAATTGTATTTGTATAAAAATAAAGATACAAAAAAACAGAAAAACAAATGAGCAACACATGCAGATATTCTGATAGTCCTTTCTCCATCCTTTTAGTTAAACCAACAATCCAAACATTTATCCAAACACCACCTTGTGTTCATGTGCCACAGTCCCTGATTGTGACAAAAACAGGCTTTATTTAATCAATTTATTTTATGTCAGATTCGGTTAAAATCTGAAGTCAGAGATGATTTGAAGAATTAAGCGAACCAGTATCTATTTGTCAAAGGTTGGCAGTTTGCATGAGGAACTGTTTGAATTGTAGCAGCAGCACTGCCAAACTTTAGTAAGAATGACTTCAGTTGAGTTTAGTCAAAGAGCACAAAGTGTGACTGCAGCAATCACACAACTGTCTATATTTTGGCACCGTCTAGTGTGCACTTACCATGCTGTGAATCTAACTACAAGATTTACAGGATGGAACTAGTCTTCCCTGGGGCGCTTTCACAAAGATATTTTTTGACTGATCTGCAGTTTAATGCCAGCCTTAACTTTGCCCCTATTGGTCTAATGCAAGAAACAGATTCACATAAGTAAAGAGTGACTTAGAGTATTATAAGCCCGAAAGATTTAGCCTCCCAGCCCCCAGGCTAACTCAGCACAGAGCCATGCTGACCAGTGGCACCAGAAAAGAGGAAAACACGGCTCGTAATTTGTGGTTTTTCTTACAATGTTGTTGAGCGAGCAATAAGAAGAGAGAGCAGAGTAACCTGCTGGAAATATACAGAGTATGTTCTCAGTTGTTTTGGTTTTCCCAAAGAAACTATTGTGAGCCAGAGAAGCACTGAGTCCTGCCACACTGAAAAGCGACAGCATCTCAACTCTGCACTGAGCTGATATGATGTAACTGGGAGTTTTTTGTATTGTTACACTCTTATGAATGTTCCTAATTGCTGCATGGAGTGAAGGCAGCTGAGCAGTTCCATGTGTTTGCTCGGTCAGTCGTGTTTTTTTAGTTTGAAAAAAAGTCTTAATTTACCCAGAATTAATAGCAAATTAGTTCTGCCTAAATTAATCGAGAACTAGATGGCTTTGTTCAACGGATCAATTTAGACATATGCTAGATTTATTCATGCTGTTTGTAAGCACTAAATGCAAAAAGAAGGACAGAAAAAAGTGGTGTAAAGCCCTGTCAAATGTTCAAGGGCAAATAATAATCTGAAACTACTCTGTTCTTATGATTAATACTATTATTGTTGTCTGACAGAAAACAGAGGCATGCACAGCTCTGTGTCTGTACGGCAGTCATCGAGGACCTACCCTTACCCAGTTTAACAGACCTCTGACCATTTTCTAAGTCATAAGAAAGCTGATAAATAGTTTTTATTCTTTGGCCGGTGAGTAGAAGTAAAAACCGACACGATGAAAGTTTTACTTTTAGTAGTGTGGTGGGCACAGGCCCTGAAATACTTCTTCCAACACCACCTTCGGGGACCACAGATGTCAGGGTTTTACTGCTGGATAAGTCAGCCTTGGGTGTACAGGTGTGACCGGCAGAATAAAGTCGTGGTGTATAATGGTAGCTCAAACATTATAAGCGACATAGTTCGTGTCAAAAGGCCCGTCGAATGAAATTTGCAGACGAAATGTGGCTGTGCAGTTTAACCTTACGCACTGCCCCTTTAAGCAGCTCGCCTCCTCGTCTCTCCCACCGTGTGTCTCTCTTCCCCATTTCGCTGCTTTGTTTTCATTGTCGCTCCTCTGATCATGGCTGCTCATTCTACCGAAGAACCGTTCCCTTTCCACGGGCTGCTCCCCAAAAAAGAAACCGGTGCCGCGTCTTACCTCACCAGGTTCCCGGAGTACGATGGCCGAGGAGTCCTCATCGCTATCCTCGACACCGGCGTGGACCCTGGGGCCCCCGGCATGCAGGTAAACCTGACCGGCTGCCTCACGTTAGATAGCTTCGAGCTAGCAAAGTTAAAGGCCCCACTCATTCACATAATTTGTACACAGCTAGCTCGCTTTTTAGCATCGACAGATACACACAATACCTACGAAACTTAGCTTTATAGCTTATATGACAACCAGATCAACACAAAGTAATCGATAACAAATATTTTATCCTGTTGCCAAATAATGTTTCGGTGCTAGACGAGTTTACAGTTAACTAACGTAACGGTAGCTAGTTAGTTGGCACTCATGCTAGCATGTTAGCCTGGCAGCTAACAGCTGAATTTGTCCGCTTCAGTTTTGCTTCGTTCTCCTCAGTAGTCAGGGTTTGACCTGTCAGATGGTGACATTTGGTTTGGCTGTTGCGAGCAGGTTCACATAAGCTAATTAAAATAACCTTCAGTTGGTTAGTTGTCGGTTAATGAGCCGTAACTAGCTGCATTTTAACTGCCAAGTCACAGTGGAATCCGGACGGTTAGCCACACGGTGGTAAAATTAGTTGATAAGAACCTGATAGTTTTCATACACTCATTTGTGTGTAGCGAGGTTAGTTGGCACATTGTTGCAATGAATTAAGGTCAACCATTTCTTTTCAGCCACATGTCGCCTTGCTTCAGTTGTGCTTAAAAGAGCAGAGACAGAATCTGGGAGTTTATTCACTTTTCAGGATGGTTTGTACACTAATCAGCTTTAAGTTCAGATTCAAAGTAGCAGGTTGTGGTTTCCTTTTTTTTTTCTTTTTTTCTTTCTTTTTTTTTTTAAGTTTCTGATGTCCACAGCACTCCCTGCTCAGTATAAGTAAACTGAATCTGTACTTTGCATACTTTTCGGCCTGATGTTCGTAATTGATTACTGCTCCTTTAGGTCACAACTGAAGGGAAGCCAAAGATCATCGATATCATCGATACAACAGGCAGCGGTGACGTGAACATGACCACAGTGGCAGAACCTAAAGATGGGACAATCACTGGCCTCTCTGGTAGAATACTTAAGGTCAGTAGACCTTAGTTTGATATCAAGACTAAGTTTAAAAAAAAAAAAAAAAAAAGAATAACTGTCACGTAAGAAATATTCTGTTACAGCTATTGTCCTACATGTGAAACTATTTTGTGGGGATGTGTAATGATATCTTTAAGTCTAACTGCACTTGATCATTAGGCCCACACATCATGTATTGTTCTTCATATCTGTATCACACTGTTTCTTTTTACATCTTCCAGATCCCTCCTGCTTGGGTCAATCCATCAGGGAAGTATCGCATTGGAGTTAAAAATGGCTATGAGTTCTTCCCTAAGGCTCTTAAAGAAAGAATACAGGTAGGAAGACAGGAAATTATTACCGTTTTAGGCCTGTCTTGGTTTTGATTTTGCAACACTATGATTGTGTACAGTGGTAGATGAACAGGGACTGATAACCCAAACACAACCTTAGACACCAAATATACAGTTAGAAAACTTGTACATGGGCATAAGGTTAGACTTGTCCTATTCTCATGAGGATTTTCTGTGATTAATGAAAGAACTGAAAAACAGGACCAATTTGCCACCCACAGTTCCTACTGATGCAGCCATTGCAGTGTTACTACTTAGCATAGATTCATACCAGACTAGTAAAACAAGAGTGTACAATGTCAGAATTTTTTTAATAAACTAAAAGAAACTGAAGGCTTGACAGCCTCTGTCAATGTTATTAAGACATTGTTACTTTTGTCTACTAGAAAGAGCGAAAGGAGAAGATGTGGGACCCACCACACAGAGCAGCACTTGCTGAGGTCTGCCGCAAGACAGAAGAGTTTGACCTCTCTCATCCATCACCCTCACAGGTCAGACCTACGAACTTGAGTTCTTGAGAACTCATAGCCGTTTACATGCCAGACACAGGAATGTGGTGTTTCCTACTCTTGATTTCTCTCGGCTGTCACTGTCACGTGCATCCTTGACCCTACTTCGTCTCTGCAGATGGAAAAGTTGCAGAAAGAGGAGCTGCAGAGTCAGGCAGAGCTGCTGGCATCACTAGAAAAGAAGTACAGTGATCCTGGTCCTGTATATGACTGTGTCCTTTGGCATGACGGCATCACATGGAGGTATCCATACCACCTTTTTTTCTCATTATGCATGATGATTTTGATCCTTCCTCCTCACTATCTACTCTTGTTACCACTTTGTTACTGTTTGTTCTATCTAGGGCAGTACTGGACACTTCAGAGTGTGGAGAGCTGTCGCAGTGCACAGTGCTGTGCTCCTACAGAGAGACGCAAGAATATGCCACATTAGGCAATGCTGAGATGCTTAACTACTCTGTTAATATTTATGATGAGGGAAACGCGCTCTGCATCGTCACTAGTGGAGGTAAGGTATTGCAGCACACGAGAACTCTTTTCCAGCTGCTCTGAAGGGAAGCTTTCTTATGATTCAGTCAGTTAACACAAAAAATGTTCAGTGTACCAGTTAAGGCTGCATATTGGGTAGGAGTCCACTGCATTATCTCTACTCTAACTTGCTTGTGTGCTGTAAAAGGGGCCCATGGAACACATGTGGCAAGCATTGCAGCCGGTTACTTCCCAGAAGAACCAGAGCGCAATGGTGTGGCCCCCGGTGCCCAGATCCTGGCTCTGAAGATTGGAGACACCCGCCTCAGCACCATGGAAACAGGCACAGGACTCATCCGTGCGGTATATTGCCCAGACTCTGTCAAATATAGTTTAGATTTAACAGTTAACCTTTATTTTTAAAGGTTTTTTAACCCATTCATTTTCACCTCTCTGTCACTTAAAGATGATTGAAGTAATCAACTACAAGTGTGACCTGGTTAACTATAGTTATGGGGAAGCTACCCACTGGCCTAACTCGGGGTAAGTACTGTGTATTGGTTGAAAGAGGTTGTGTCAATGTGTGGGTTAATTTCGGTTTCTTAATTTTTATTCTCAATTTTTATTCTCACTTATTTTTGTCCATTTATCTTTCAGGAGGATTTGTGAGGTGATCACAGAGGCTGTCCAGAAGCACAATGTGATATTTGTTTCAAGTGCTGGGAACAACGGCCCTTGCCTCTCCACAGTTGGCTGCCCAGGGGGAACCACCAGTAGTGTCATTGGTACACAAAAAAAAAAAATTTTTTTTTTGGCCTCTTACCACAGCCCTTGTCTTTCCTCTTTACAACTTGAAATAGCATGCACTCTGAACTGTGGGGGGAATAAAACAAAACAGAAAGTTAATCAAAATAAAAATAACGCTTGTATGTGTTAGTAATTGGTCTTGCTCACAAGAGGAGAAATGCCTTTACAATGTACTAAAACCAAATAAAGATTTCTAGAAAACAGAAGGATTCTGAAATCAGCTCCTGACTCAGCAGTTAAGGGAAACTTAAATGACAACACTGAGTGACGGATTCGTAATTTTTTGATCCAATTATTCTTCTGAAAGGGTTTTAGACATCCTAGTTAACCCTGTTTGTGAAACCTTTATTATATTTGTGAAAGCAAAAAAAATGAAAAAATAGTTTTCTCCATCCATACCAAAATGGACCAGTTCTAGATCAAAAACCACGGAACCTAGACTTGTCAAATTTGGACTAAATTAACCCTGAGAAGCTAAAGACTGTTTGTTTGAAACACTGTTTCAGATTTGTGAAGTCTTTTATTTTATTTGTGAAAACACATTTTTCACAAATATATGGTCTGGATGGCGAAATGCAGTGAAATTTCAATTTTTTTGCTTTTATAAATAATATAAAGGTTTCACAAGTGTGAACGTGAGTTTTAACAGCGTTAAGGCTTTAACTGGGATGTGTTAACACCCTTTCACAACAATAAGTGGATCAAAAAAGTAAGAATCTCTTGCTCAATACTGTCATTTAACTTTCCCTTAACTTTTCATTTAACTGCTGAATCAGAGGTTAAGTTCCCCCTTATGAAAACTTGTGTATCTAGCTATTAATACACAAGATTTATAGTGTATCCTGTTTGTTGTCGTAGCCCAGAAACATATTCTACAATAAGTGGAAAATATACGGCTCAACACATCATCGTAGCATTTATGTTCTGTTCTTGAACAATCGAAATAGTAGTGATGGTAACAATTTGATACATTGTCAAGCCCAAACATGTGTGTGCTGATTTTTATATAATTTGCAAATCCATTCCATTCCAATCCATTCCTCCCTACTTTCTTTTCTCCACAGGTGTTGGAGCTTATGTGACTCCAGACATGATGGTGGCAGAGTATTCCCTGAGGGAGAAGCTGCCTCCCAACCAGTACACCTGGTCGTCCAGGGGTCCCAGTACAGACGGAGCCCTGGGGGTCAGCATCAGTGCCCCCGGTGGTGCCATTGCCTCTGTACCCAACTGGACTCTTCGTGGTACCCAGCTGATGAACGGCACATCCATGTCATCCCCTAATGCCTGTGGAGGCATCGCACTAATCCTTTCAGGTGTGTCCAGCGTCATGGACTGATACTAGATGTGGGAACATATTGCATGTATGGAAGTGTGCATACACGCAAATCTGATGCCAGTGTTTGATTTTTGTGTAATAAAGGACTGAAGCAGAACGGGATCCGTCCCTCTGTCCCTGCGGTGAGGAGAGCACTTGAAAACACAGCTCTGAAGGTTGATGACATTGAGGTGTTTGCACAGGGCCATGGCATAATCCAGGTAACTTGACTGTAGTTGCAGTAGGGGTTACATTTCCTGTTCTGTCTATTGTAACAGTCTCATCATGTTGTTTTATTTTATCGGAAGTATTTTGTAATTTCCTCCAGTAATTTCCTCACTTTCTTCCTCTCAGGTGGACAGGGCATTAGACTACCTCACTCAACACGCCTCTTTACCCACGAGCCACCTTGGCTTCTCAGTAAGCGTGGGAACACAGAGAGGTATCTACCTCAGGGACCCAGGCCAAGTTCTTGCACCCTCAGATCATGGAGTAGGAATTGAACCCATCTTCCCAGAGAACACAGGTGCTTTTCATACTTAGTAGCACAATCATTATGGGCATTTTTTGTTTGTTTTTTAAAGCATTTTAATTTAGTGTGGACAAGTGTTTTCATTTCTTTTTTATACCGTCTGTCTTCTAAAATCCATTACAGGAAACACTGAGCGAATCTCCTTGCAGCTACACTTGGGGCTGACATGTGTCGCCACATGGGTCCAGTGCCCCTCCCATTTAGAGCTGATGAACCAGTGTCGTCATGTCAATGTCCGCATCGATCCTGTGGGACTCAGAGAGGGAGTGCACTACACAGAGGTAGGGACAAGAGAGAGAGGAGGAGGAAAAATTGAGCTGTTGTTTCTGTGTGTATTAATGTTTATGTAAACACTGTAAATGTGCCTGCTCTTTTTTTTTTTTTTTTTTTTTTTTTTTTTTTAAGGTGTGTGGATACGATACATCTGCGCCTAGCTGCGGTCCTCTGTTCAGAGTTCCAATCACGGTTATCATCCCTGCCAAGTGAGTTCTTATGTTAAATCGGCTTTTTTTTTTTCCTGTCACTTCTAGTAAGAGTAACACTACTAAGTTTGTGTGTGTCTGACAGCTCTCTCTGTCTTCCATCAGAGTGACAGATAGTCGTAATCAGGAGGTGTGTTTCTCAGACATCCACTTCAGACCAGGCCAGATCAGACGGCACTTTATCACTGTTCCTCAGGGAGCCTCCTGGGCAGGTCAGTGTCTCTGTGTGATAACGGGGATGTCAGTGACAGATTTCAGCAGGGCAAAGCATTCAATTCAGTTCCCTCAAAAAAAGGCTGTAAAATGTATTAAAAGTGTTAAACTTACAAAGGTCTTAAGTATTTTTTTCTTGCCTTACTTACAGACAGTAACATTAGTTATAACTTTTTTTGTTGTATGTGGTTGCGGGCTTAATCAGTAATTTTTTAATTGGTAATTCATCTATCCATTTTCTATTTACAGCTGTGAAGTACTGACAAAAAAGTGATGTTAATGTCGATAAATGTATGTACTTAACAAATAACTGTAGGTCTCATATTCCGTAATGGTTTTCTGTTAGTTTTTGGCTGGTACGGCAGTGAAAAAAGTATTAAATTGCACTCTATGTGGCCTTGAAACATTCTGAAAAAGTCTTAAATTTAATATGGTGAACACTACAGAAACCCTGTATCACCAGTAGCATCATTCATGTCTCAAAGCATTTGTTCAAGGTATCAAATTTTGAGTTTTGTTCCGTTTTTTGATTCACAAATTAATGATATGATACATTTCAGTATGGCAGTGGTCATGCCCGGGGAAGTGCCTTTCATTTCTTTTTTTCATTTGATGCAACATTTTGATTTATATTAGATTTCAAAATGAAACAGTGGCGTTTGGTCTAACTCATTTTAAAGTGGTTTCTTTACAGCACCTGATTGAGGTCATTTTGAAAGATGTAGTTTTAGGAGCTGTTGAACTCTAATGCGTTTTTACAGAGAAGTGTTTCTGTTATTTAGCTAACCCTCACTGTTATAAATGGGGTGGACAAGACAATAGGAACACCTGTCAGTATAACACAATACAATTCAGCAGCACCACAAACTACACCTCCGAAATGGTAATACAGTTGAATCAACACCGCTAAAAATGTTTGAACAAAAACAGAATTTTATAACCTTCATGAAGGCCGAATTTATTGCAGGAATGTTGTATTAGACTGTATTAGTTTTAGCTAGGTGTACCTAATCATTTTTCACCTCTCTGTCCCTGTCTCTCTCGTGCAGAGATCACATTGACCTCTCATTCGGGAGATGTGTCGTCAAAGTTTGTTCTCCATGCGGTGCACCTGGTCAAACAGAAGGCATACAGAGCTAATGAATTCTACAAGTTCTCTTCACTATTGGAAAGAGGCTCACTAACTGAGGCTTTTCCTGTGCTGGTATGCAAATTTTATTTATAACATATTTTTATATGTCTTGGGCGTTTAACATAAGTCATTCTGTAAACATACCAGTGTCAGCTAAAACAAAAGCTAGTTGTCATCTCTAGTTCTTTGCCAGATGCCATCCATAGGTGCCTTTAATGGAGGTCACTACATTTCTTTGCATGCCTATAAAAATGGTTTAATGGTGGACTAATTTTTCTGTGTTTTTGTCTCCTCTCCAGTCAGGCAGGGTCGTCGAGTTGTGCATTGCGCGCTGGTGGGCGAGCCTGGGTGACGTCACGGTGGACTACAGCATCTCGTTCCACGGACTCAACACTTCCCCTTCACCCCTTCACATAGTAAGAAGAGTGAAGACACGAAAAAAGGAAACTACAACCTAGACAGTATCAGTCCTCTGTTTTTAAATCCCATCTGTCTCTACCCAGCATGCCTCAGAGGGAGTGACGAGTTTTGATGTGTCGTCGCCTCTAAGGTACGAGGAGGTGTCCCCCACTATTACCCTCAAGTCCTGGGTTCAGCCCCTCAGGTAAGCACACGCATGCGCGCGCGCGCACACACACACACACACACACACATTTTGTTGTCAGATAACAGTGGAGTTCATTGTGTGATCCCTGTTGTTGTAGACCCTTAAGTTCAAAGATAAAAGCCTTGGGAATGAGGGATGTTCTCCCCAATAACAGACAACTCTACGAGATTATCCTCACCTACAGCTTTCACCAGGTACTGCCGGCACAACATACAAGAAAGAAATTGATTTTTTTTTTTTCCTCTTTCTTTCTTTCTTTGTGTATAATCTTTTGTTGTTCATCCTCAGCCTAAGAGTGGAGAGGTCACCCCCAGCTGTCCCATGCTGTGTGAGCTGCTTTATGAGTCTGAATTTGACAGTCAGCTCTGGATGCTTTTTGATCAGAACAAGAGACTGCTTGGCTCAGGGGATGCCTACCCACACCAGGTATGCTCAGCCATATGAAGAGCTGGCTCCTAAAATTACATGATTTTTCTTCCACAGATTTTCTCACATATCTGTAGTTGGTACTTTTTTCAGAAGGTAGGATTCAGTTTCTTTACACACACTTAAGTAACTGGGGTACGGTCAGCCTTTTCCAGTAAACTGATTTCTTAAATGTCATGTAAACAAGAAACCTGTCTTCCATAATCCGGGTAGGGGATTAGAGAAGCCCGATTTCCCTAGATAGATTCCTCCAGGGGAACACAGATTCCTCTGCCATGCATACCAGTAACCGCGTTTCTAATCGACTTTCTTCTGAGTGCACATGTGCATGACAAAAGGATGCAAACAGGGAAAGTAAGGGGCGGTTCATGGTTTCCTCTTGCCCTCAGACGTATATGGACAGGGACGTGCCTCTGTTCATGCTACAGTGGGAGGGGTGCATATGCAGACACATTGCACACATGCGTATTAAAAAGCATGATGGCGATCTCCTGACAGCAAGAAGAAATGCTTTTTTGCTTGTTGTATTTGGCTGAGCAACATGAAAAATTAATTTAAAAAAAAAAAAAAAAGATTAATATGTGCGAATGCTTTACAAGAATAGGACCAAGGATGGGAAATAAGCAGCACATACGTATGGTGGATGAAAAGAGTGTCCAGTTCACTTTTATGGCACATTCACTGTGTGTATTCTCACAGTGCAGACCCTCATGGACTTGTGCAGATGATGAAATTTATGTCATATGGGCTTTTGTGGATGTGGAAACCATGAATTTGCCTTAACAGTGGAGCAAGATCATTCTACAGTGTGATGTGTCTTTGCATTTAAAATAATTTTATCCAAAGTCTGACAGACAATGGAACTAACACAAAGTAGCTTCAAGAAGTCTAAATAAGTCGGTCTCCATGCTGAACATTTGACTTTTTGTTATATTCAGACACATACCCGTTGTGAGGGAAAGCTGTGCAGTGTCTCTCTCTCAACACGTATTCAGACTGCTCCAACACAGACATATACAGCAAAAAAAGTCAGGACCTCAGCATCGACTCAGCATTTCCTATCACTACTACAGTTAAAGTAAGCAAGCCAAGCTTCCAGAGTAATGTCAGGTCAGGCGCAAGGGAGAAATCTGATTCGCCTGCTGCATGTATATGCAGATGTACAGTAACCAGGTTACTGCAGTGCTTGTAAACTTGCTCTCCAATAACCCATGTAACGTGGTTTGCTGTGTGTAAATCGCACTGATTGTGGATAAGAACAGAAGGATAACTTCCTTGTGTGCATTTTATAAACTGAACTGAAACATCTCCCCTCTGTCTGTTTGACTTCCCAGTATTCCCTGAAGCTGGAAAAGGGGGACTACACTCTGCGTCTGCAGGTCCGTCACGAGCAGTCCAGTGAGTTGGAGCGTCTTAAGGACCTACCATTTGTGGTTTCTCACCGTCTGTCGACCACTCTCAGTCTAGATGTCTACGAGACGCATCGAGCTGCCCTCATGGCCAAGAAAAAGGCAAACTCTGTCACCCTGTGCCCGGGTGCCACTCAGCCTTTCTACGTCACAGCCCTGCCTGACGACAAGTGAGTCAAACTGGCAAGACTTTTCTTTTGTATTGTACAACCTTAAAAAAGGCTGTATGCACAAAACAGAAAAGGTATGATTGGTCTCTGATCACAGAACAAAAGATAAAAAGCCTATTTTTAATTTTCTCCTAGGAAATATTCTCAGTCTTTCATGAGATAGTACTGAAGAAGAAGCAGCTGTGACACTCAGTGCGACTGTTGATCCAGTCAGACTCTTGTAATCTACAGGAGACAGATTAAATTTGCTTTGAAATGAAGATTGTATCCAGGGTAAAAAGATGAAAATTGTATTATTGTACCAGATGTAAGGTAGTGCTGTATTCAGTGTCTGATAATCTTTTTAGGCAGGAAAAGAATGATGTTTACTTCCTGCTCAGTATATTCTGTTGAGGCTCTTAAACCCCAAATATCCCAGTGTAGAACACTACTGAATAAGAGGATCTTGGTTTAGCAAAAAAAATCCTCCTTGAAAATGTGTTTCTCTAAATTAAAGATATCAAATGTGTGATATATTTTTTTTATCCTTTCTATTGCCTGGTTTCTCCCTTTACTTCTCCATCTCTCAGGATCCCTAAGGGGACGAGTCCAGGGTGCTATCTTTCAGGCTCTCTCGTCGTCCCCAAGAGCGAGTATGGCAAGAAAGCAGTGAGTGACTCTCTTCTTTGTTATCTCTACACTTCAGAGCAATGGTCAGTCCTGCTCCTCAGGACCCGAAGTCATTAGCACTGGTTTTCACTTTTGCCAAATTCAGGGACTTTTTGCACATTGTTGGGTGAATACTGAACAAACCACACGGTAAGGGTAAAGCAGGTTACCATGGCCAACCTGCCAATCCTGGTTAATGATGTAAAATCTCAAATTCAGTCATTAAATATGTGAAGTTCTTGGGGCTCTGATGATCAGGGTTAAAGACCAGTGCTTGAGTGCTCTTAGCTTTTTCCTTTTTAAAATTCTATCACATGTAGCTTTCATCACTTTCAGACCTGAGCTGAACAGTCTGGTCTGTTGCTTCTTAAATTGGTTGCCATCATTTTGGTTAATGCATGTTATTTTTCTTTCTTTTCCCACTCATTTGCCTCTGTCCATTGCTCCAAAAAAACAATCTGATGTTGCTCATGCCAGATCTTAACATAATGGATCTGGTTGTTTATTGAATCTGTAGATGACTGACTAATATTAGAGAATATTTTTGGTTGCTAACACAGTTAAGTTGAGCATTAGCTGCTTCTGGACCACATTTTTTACTATTTCTCATTTTATTTTGGGGAAAATATTAGTTTAAAAAATAAATCAAAAAGAAATAATCTGCCTAAATGGTCTCATGTTTATATACTGTGTGTGTCTGTATAGTCTATAAATACAAATAAATCACACAGACGAAAATGACATTGTCACAAGCAACTGAACAGTAAGGTGTGCATGTGTCAAAAAACACAAATTAATTGAATGAAATATTGCTTAAAGTCAACCTTTACACACTACAATGGCAAATATTTTATCTCCAGAACCTGTTCTTACTATCTTCTTGGGCTGAAACTGCTCACCTTTAAGTCTTTAAAAAGCTATTTTATCAGCTTTTGTGTGTTTGTGATTTTACTCAGTAGCTCCAGTGCAAAGGAGTTTGGTTCAAACCTCAGCAGCCATTTACAAATACATATTTTTTTCATGTTGTTTCACATTACATTGCTGAAGACCTGTGTATTGTTTAAAACATTACACGTCACACACACACACACACACACACACACACACACACACACACAAGAATTTTACTAAACTCAAATTCACTGATGTAACCCACTGATTTTATTTTGGTTTTCAGCACTGTGCGAAATTATGTAGGAAAAACAGGTCAATCACATTTGTTAGATGTGAACACAAGTTAGAAATCTGAGCATTACACCACTGTTTACCACTGTTTCATATGTTTAACAGGTCTGACAGGTAGGTGACAGATAACCTCTGAGTCTCTGAGTGAGGATGAAAGATAAAATGAAGAGAGAGCGAATCCTTTTGGTGTATTTGTGTTGTCTATTCCTCACTGTGTGTTATTCTGACCACCAGGGGCAGGCCTCTGCAAAACGACAAGGAAAGTTTAAAAAGGTACTGGCTGAGCTAGAAACACTGTACAACAGAGCGTCCACTGCTCTCCTACCATCAGGAAATGGCTTATTCCTTATCTTAAGATCAGATTTGTTACAACTGCATTAATCATGTCAAAGCATGTCAATTTACTGTATTGGAATATGCAACAGTTTAGTCATAATAGGTATTTAGTTTGATATGGAGTGGTTAGTTTTCTGGTGGTCAGTAAAATTATATTATTAATATATACATAAATATCAGTATCAACTGATAATGAGCACTACTTTAAACTTGTATAACTGGGTATTAAAAAGCATTTTTCTTAATTGATTTAAAGAGAAAGAACCAGAAGGAGTTGGTTGGTAGGAAGAGGGTGAGAATTAGCCGATTCAGAGTAGAAAAAGAGGTCATGGATTTTGTTAAATGTATCAGTTATTGGTTTTTGATTAAACAATTTTTTTGTGTTCATACAGGATATTGTACCAGTCATCTACCATTTAATTCCTGCTCCCAATAAAACAAAGAATGGAGGGAAGGAGAAGGACAAGGATGGAGACAAAGAGAAAGACGTGAAAGAGGAGTTTGCAGAAGCCATGCGAGACTTGAAGATTCAGTGGATGACAAAGTGTGTACAGTTTCTCATCTGTTTTGTTCAGCAGCACATTGTGTGCTTTACCTTATTCTTTCGGTTTTCTCTCAACCATGTGTCCGGTCCCCTCTTTGCTGTTCAGGTTGGACTCCAGCTCCATCTACGATGAACTGACGGACAACTTCTCAGATTACCTTCCTCTGCATGTACAAAGACTGCACCAGCTGGACTTAGAAAAGGTATTGTGCACACGAGCAAGAGAAAGGGGAAATGGAGGAAGCCATGTCAGGAGCACAAAATTCTTTTGTTACAAAGTCGGAGTCTAAACTGTGCAACTGTCTCTGCTCACAGTCATTTGTCCTTCTCCTATTTGTGTTTAGGAGCGTGTCAAACGTCTCAGGGAGGTGGTATCGGCAGCTGACATCGTCATCTCCCACATCGACCAGACAGCCTTGGCTGTTTACCTCACCATGAAGACGGACCCTCGTCCTGATGCCGCTTCTATCAAGACGTAAGTCACATTGAACAGCAGTATTAAGAGTAGAACTATGAACATCATTACAGTCCCTCATCAATGCATAATTAATTGATAGTAAAGAGGCAAGATGACCTGGGGAAACATTGGTTTAGCCACACATAATAACTCTTTGAAAGCATTGAACGTTACAGACGTGTGATATCAAACAGTATTACAATATCTACAATTAGATTTCCTTAAAAACGATCAAGCATAGAACATGGACTGAAGTGAGGTGAGCCACCCAGATCCTGATACATCTCACCTCCTGATCAATTTAGTTAGTGTTTGATGGCCTATACAGTCGCCACACTCATTAAAGTGACACTGTGTAACTTTTGAAAGAAGAAATAGTACATTCTTTCTCTCACAAGGAAAAAGTTGAATTCATAAGCAATAAACACACCCTTACTCAATTCATTGCACTCAGGGTTTTTTGTCAGTACAGCTTTGCTTAGTCTGGTATGACCAGAAGCTTATGGTGGGTACTGTTAGCAAACTTTATATAGATACTGTATAACTGACATTAGTGAGTTAGTTTGCTGAGAGTGTCACTCATCTATACTCTTGCAATGGTTCCACTACATGGAACAATAACAGCAGAGGTGGTGGCCCACCTAGACTGCTGAACCTCAAGGCCTTAATTTGACCTGTCTTGATGTCTGTGTTGCAGTGACATGGAGAAGCAGAAGTCGTCTCTGCTGGACGCTCTCTGTAGAAAGGGCTGTGCTCTGGCTGACCAGCTCCTGCTGCCCCCCACGCCAAAGGAGGCCGCCGGTGCTGTTGCCACAGGACAAGCTGCAGCAGAGGAGGAGGTTGGAGAGCAAGCGGCCAGCAGCTCTGACGACACCCTGCACAACGTGGCTAAAGCCCTGATGGATACGTTTTGGGAGGTGCAGAAGTGGGCAGAGCTAACTGACTCCAAGGTGAGCAAAATGTTTTTAGAAAAGGAAGGAAAGGCGAAAGTTGTTCCACTGTAATGGAAGACAATTAAGTTAGTTAACCGTTCTAAATACTTAAATGTGAATATATTTTCCATGTTAAATGACATGATAAGGCTGACAAAATTCGTTATTTTTTTTACTGTCAACAAATCCCATGAAAAGATGAAAATCAAAAATGTGTTTCTGAGTCTGTCAATACTTTCTTACTTCCTTAGCCTGCTGTAGCACTCAGCCCCAACTCCATTGGTTCCTACAGAAGGCACAAATCTTTATAACATGGGTCATGAATATATATTATATAATTAAATAATATATATTTCACGTTAGAAAAGCTAACTAATTTCCTAAGACAACTGGGCACAATAGGTTTAAGCAAACGTTACATAAACAGGAGTAAACAATGCATTTGTTGGGGACTATTTTCGGCCGTCGATTCATAAACATTTGGTGCATTAGTGAGTGTTTACAACAGCAGGATGGCGTAGTGTATAAACTACAGTGCCCATGTTCATAGTAATTAAGAAAAATGTCACCCAGTTCAACAGCAGGACTCTTTTCATGGGAGTTGAGAATTACAAAATACACCAGAGTTATCATGATTTCATGCCCATGTACGTTGTTGTTTTCTCAGTTTGATATCATTGTGTAATCAGTCATACAGACCACACTTTCTGAAGGTTGTACCAAAATCAATGTGCTTTCCTACCGTTTCCCTCCTGAAAATGTGAATTTAGTGGATGTACTGTGTCTCCATAAGGCTTTTTTTTTTTATTAATTCAGTAAATGTTAAGCTAATATATTTTGTTTGTGTTCTGACTTTTCCATTGCTCAGGTGTTGATGTTTGCATATAAACATGCTCTGGTGAACAAGATGTACAGCCGAGCCTTAAAATACGCCTCAAAGATGGTGGAGGAGAAGCCCAGCAAAGAGAACATGAAGAACTGCATCCAGGTAATAGAGCAGTGACGGCTGATATCTATCCAATTTAATAAGATATTTGCTGGATACTGTATTTTGACTCCTTAATCTCCAAAAATTGATTAGAATACCTTTTAAAAATCATATTTGCGATTGAACAAATGTTAGCCAAAGATCAGCTTTGTTCACTGGGAATCATTTCCCGTTTCTCCTTTTCCAGCTTATGCGACACCTCCGATGGACACACTGCGCTACTTTCAGTGAGAACTGGCTTCCTGTCATGTACCCCGCTGACTACACACCTTTCTAGGCACAGACACACACACACACATGCATGAGCAGTAGGGCCACACATGGTCCAATTACATGGTAAGTTCGATATCATGTCCCTCAGTGTCACGTGGTCTATGCATCTGACCAACCAGCTGCCTCCTGAGAATTTTTTTTGTTTTTCAAATTCAGACATAGGTGAACACCAAAATGGAGGAGAACGTTGGTTGTAAACAGTTTGATGCACTCGACACCTTATAAGGGGAGGGATTGTGTTCATCATGGAACCAGTCAAACGAGGTCATTTAAATGTCTTGTTGAACATCACAGCTCCACCGACCATGTAGCATGACTGCGTCAGCTTTTTGTTTGAATATCATCAACAGAAAAATGTTGAATTTTTTTTTTTTTTTTTAAATGGTCAAAACTCTTGATAGTGTAGCTCATTGATATCTTAGTTGGGCGTTGTCCTTTATCTTGGTGTCATCTACACATTTGAAGGCTTTCACATCCACCCAACCCCCCTCAGCTCAACGCTCTCCATATCAGATTAATAACCTCATTCTCTCATGAAAATATTGTGAAAGGGCCAGTGTGAACTCCAGGGATGCATCCCAAGTCTTTAAAAAAAAAAAAACCTCTGACTCTATTTAATCACTTTCAAAAAATCAACAACACAACGATGCTTCAGTGGGAAGAAAGGAGGACACTCTGCTGCACCATGTTCGGACATACGAGGGCACTGCCTGATCCCTGAATAAAAAGACAAGCTCGGACAGAACTTCGTATCTTTTTTCTTTGTTTTTTGATCGTTCCAACCTGGCTAGGTAGATAATGTTAACGTTTAGTCTTGTGTCTTTTTAGGCTCTGACTCACGTACACAGTCTCAGAACACACAAACAGTGCTGAGGTGCCTTTCTACATGTACCTTACCTTTTCTGATGGGATGAAAGATGAAGTGCAAGGACTTTGGCCAGAGGGAGCTGCAGAATCAGTAGCGTCAGTCAGCTATTTTCAGTCCTTTCACCCATCAGCTTGTGGTGTCAAATGTGGTTTTTAAAGCTCATATAAGCAGTGTGATGTGTCAGTGACTTGTCAGGAAGCCACAAACACACTTTCTTGGCTCCTACTTACCTCCAGAGGTGTTCGCCACCTAATTCACACTGCAGTTACCCGAGCAGCGCGTTTGATGACCATCAGACAGACCTCACTAACGTAACAGATGCAGTTGTAGGTGGCGATACGATGTTCAACATCAGATTTCATTGTAAAATGTTCACACAGTAGTTTAGTATGTTTCTCTGCAGCATTCAAAATGTTGCATTTGTACACAGTGTCATAAAATAATGTACATACACACATAACATTAAAAAATATTAAGATGCAATAGGTATATAATACAAATATTATTCTAATTGATGTATTTTGCATATATGCATGTCTTCTAGGGCAGTGGTTCTCAACATGGGGTCCCGACCCCCCAAAGGGGCCGTGGGATAATTTCCGGGGGTCGCCAGATGGTTGTGGGGAAAAAATAAAATAACATATTTTAGACTGGGGAATGGTTTTGACATTACATCACCTGTACCAGTGGTATAATTTCCCTTTTAGAATAGCTTTTATTGAGTGTGCCTGCACATGAGTTTTTGATTGGTCCCAAAAAAAAAGTTTTTATTTTGTGCCACAGTAACGTGCTTAACCAAGCAGCTATAGCCAGTTTTGGTAACTATCACATGGAACGACTATGGAGCGATGGCTTCTCTGCCTATCGATCTCCTCCACTGTGTTTCAGTACCATGGACAGCGCCGCACCTACACAGGCAAACCCCTAATTTAGCCATACTCATTTCACAATGCCACGGACCTGATTATTCTGGGGGGGTCGTGACTCAAAAAGGTTGAGAACCACTGTTCTAGGATGTAAGGAAAAATAGTTTTATTTGGAAGCAGATTTTAGGTTGTTTCAATTTGAAATATTTTAATCCAAACAAGACTTTGACAATATCCACTTTCAGAGTGTGTGTTTGTGAATGATTTTATTTGTACTCATGAGCATATTTTGTGTACATGAACAGAACTGAAATGATAGCCATTTAGGGGGGGGTTAGGCGTTTGTTTTTTGTTTTTATTTTTTTCTTCAGATACCTTCTTTACTTAAAAGGACCACACCATTGGTTTTGTATGTTTGATCTTATTTACTGCAAATTACATACATCACAGCTAACCATTTTGCTTATTTAGTTAATTTAGATTTTTGGAGGTATTCTTCCTGGGAATTGTTGGTTTTCATTCATTTCTTCCCATAGTGAACACTGAGTCTGCATTAAATCAAATTTCTCTTATCTTTTTACAATGAGAGATTGTGTCCAACATGAACACACAATTTTCTGGCTAGTCATTTCAGTTTTCATCGTTTCTCATGGGAGATACCTATCTGTGCTGTTTTGTCTGAGCTTTTCTTACCGGTTTGAGGCGGTGCATATTTTTGTGCACAACTCAGGATTTAGCAATATTTGAATCAAAATCAGGTGATAGTTGGTGGGTTGTTTTGGTCACTCAACTCTGATCAAACAAGATTAGATTAGATGAATGAAGGTTTTTTTTTTTTTTTGGTTTTTTTTCTTCCCCAAATCCAAAGTTTAATTGGTTCTTGTTTAGTCATGAATATTAACTATAGAAAAAAATACTTTGTTTTCAGGGAATTTCATGAGCCAAATTTACATATTGCTGCTTGGCAATGCAGTATAATCGCAGGTTGAATTGAAAAGTCTTCAGTGCTTTACTCTGCAAAGAGAGTGCAACTTTTACAGAAATTAATGCAGACTTGATGTTCACTGTCATGGGCCTACTATGGACAGGTTGTTTTTTTTTAAGTATCAACATTGATGCAGCAGAATCAGACATATTGTCTTCCTGGTCCAAACCTGGTGCCTACATTACCCACAATCCAACTCGTTTGCTGACAGTTCAGTCAGCGATTTTGGTGTGTTATGCTAGTAGCATGTCTGTGTAACCTGAAGCTGCTAGCCACAAGCAGCGATGAGGAACAGGCTCCAGAGGTCTGGGAAGCTCATTTATTTCTAACTCCACACCCCCAATTTTTTTTTATTTTCAGACCTAATCAGAGTCAAAAACCAAGACAAGTTATCAGACTTTGTGCAGCTTCATCTGGAGCCACAGAAGGCTTTATACAGCCTCTGTTGGAGCGGCTACTGCCCAAGAGCTGAAAACAGACTTTCACGTGTAAATCGGTGGAGTTACCCTTTGAGCAAGTTTTAAGAGTCGACCAATTGTTTTCAGTGTCATATGGAAATAAATGGGAGACGGTGACTGTTCAGAATGGTGGGGAAAAATGCATCTGAAAATATAAAACCTCACAGCACGTACTTGAAAACAGTCACCAAAAATGGCCGGTATACATGATTTTTAGTTGAGGATATAAAACTTGCAAAAACACTGGTATGGTCCTTTAAAATATCTCACCTGAATCATGTCACAAATGAGGACTTACGGCTCTTTGTTTTCACAATGCTGTGATGAAGAGGACCGTGCTTAAGATACAAACTACATATTCAGTTTTTACCTTTTTAAAGTTGTGATTCCTGACCTTTTTCACTTATAAATCTGTAAAACAAACAGTGTGTTTTCCTGTCACAGTCTGTAGCATTATCAATTTAACCAAAGAATGATTTTCCCATGTCATGTTGGTTTAATTGTCTAAGGAAGTTTGATGGCTGAATATGAAAGTTTTACCAGAAAAAATAAAATAGAATTGGACATAAAAGTATTTAGTAGAAGAAGGAAAACCACAGGTATAGAAACAATAGCTTTAATCAAAGATGTCCTCTTTCCCTGATGTTGGAAGTCCTCTCACAAGTGGAAGGTACATACCTAAGAATGTAAAAGCATTTGCTTTCAAGCCAAGGCCTGTTGTCCTCATGGGAATAAGTAATCTTATCTGGGATGACCGTACATGCACATCAAATCAGTGGTACCACCCATGTTTACCCAGGGGTATGAACTGTTTTTAGCCGTGATATGTGTGCACTTTCTGCAGCGGCCTCAGCACAGGCCTCTCAAAGTGTGAAGGGGTTTACTGGAGTAGGTTTGCTTTGGCTTTTGACTGAATTAGTGTTCCTCATTTTAACTTTGTGCATTTTCTGTTTTTTCCTCTTTCCTGTGTTTGGGTTTTGGTTCAGACAGACGTTACGTTCAGGGCTCAGCTGTTGACAGTACGCGTTGCCTATGACAGTCTCTCCGAAAATGGCCTTAACTTTCACCACACTACTGTACCGTCCATTTCTGGCACCAAACAGACTTCTCATATCTGTTGCTCTCGCTCTGCTGGTGTCAGGAAAGACTTCAGAAATGCTTCTTCTGGATGTTGAGTGTTTATATTTATAGTCATAAAATCTAGTAAATGCCAATATTTTACAGAATGTTATGAGATAAGGTTGTATGCTCTCAGTATTATTTTATACCCATTCTTCCTCGATGACGTGGGAAAGACCTGAGCTATTGTCGCACCATTTTGTGGTCACATGAGTTAAGTCACAAACAAGGAAAATGACACTGAATAAAAATTATTTGGAAGAATTGAAGCGTTCACTGGTCATCACTTGTACGTATAGCAAAATACAGCAAATGATTTTCAGCAGTCGTCTGGACCTCGTGTCTCTGGGAGACATCTGATAACACCTCCTATATTTTTGTATTTTTGATGATAGGATTTGTTGTGTTTTGTAATATAAGAGTATATCATCTACTTATATATACAAGATACATATACTTTTGGGCAAGGGTTTTTCCAGAAATGACAAAATAAAGAACAAGAAGTAAAGGTTTTTCCTTCAAATTTTTATTACTGTATTAAACAATAAAATGTAAAAAAAAAAAAAACAGAAAAACAGGCGATAGGGTAACAAATTACTCTAACTAACTTGTGAAAAATGTCCATTATACTTTCCCACAGCCCAGTGTGAACAGTGTGTCACATTGCTTGTTTTATCCCAGCAACACTCCAAAACACAAAGATATTTGGTTCATTTTCATATATAACAGAGAAAAGTATTAAATCCTCACATCCAAGCAGCTGGAACCAGAAAATGTTCGGCATTTGTACTTGGAAACGATTAATCAACAAAAAGTTGAGGATTAAATTTCTGTTGATATAAAAGGATTAATTTATCATTTCAGTTCTCCACTGAGATCATTGATATGATTCTAATGACTGACTCTGGGGCCCCGTGGCAAAGATTTGTCCTTTTCAGGCTAACGTGGTAACAGGCCTGGATAACATGAGGTTAAAAAAAAAAAGATCATCAACACCTGTATAATGAACAGTGTAGCTCAATGGTTAAGGCAGTTACCACATTACTGCAGTGTTCTTTCTTTGATTCAGGCTGGGACTGTCGTTCTGCATCATATCCCGCAAAGACAATGGCCACACACAGGTAAAAGGAGGTAAAAGGGACTCCACAGTAGCAAGTGAACCCATCCAACACCTAATTTTGACATGCTGATGTTTAGCATCCTTTTTTTTTTCGTTGAATATTTTCCCAGACAATAGTTCTAAAGTTCTGCTGAGGGCTGAAACATGAAACTGGCAGCTTAACTACTGTATTTTGTTCATGCAGGAGATGAAGACAGGCTGTCTTAACAGTCACCAAACTAGAGCAACAAACCCAAACTAACACATATATAGCAGAATGCTACCCTCTACTAAATATAGAAACCACTGTGATGCAGTTAACATTTTCTTAAAGCGGTGCTATTCAATTGGGATCATGTACAATAAAATGTGACTTGACACCTTCTTACTTTTGACTGAGCCATTTGACTTTCCAAGTAGAAATGTTAAGCACAATCCATTCAGAGGGTCTGACATAAGGTCCCTATAACCCCTTGTGCCCCTGGGAGGGGGCACAAGGAGGCCGGTGCAGTAATCCATCCCTGCCTCTTCTATCTCTCACTCTCTGCACACTGCCATGAAGATCTTCATGTCTCCATCTTCAGTCAGTAAACTTGTGCGAAAGGCCTTTCTAAAGTTCTCAGTGAAAGTCAGATCGGACTCAAACCTGACCTTGTTGGCCCAGATCACAGTCGTTCCTGGGCGACAGAAATGCTTCATGGTGGCCAGGAGCTCGCCTAAGAAGTCGTGATGGTAGACAACATCAGCTGCCAGCACGTAGTCGTACCGGTAGATGGATGTAGGGTAAGTGCGCTCCAGGTCGTAGCCCCAGGACAGAGCTGCCACCTGGGGCGTGTGTCTGCAATGCCCCCTGGTGTTCCTCATCACATTGGCCCTGAGGTTACTCAACAACTCCGGTAAGTCTGTGGCTGTGACCGAAGCTCCTGAGGATGCAGAAACATGACACATCACCACAATGACAGGAAAGGACCATACTGGAGTTTGTCGTACGGTGATGCAGCGGACGGTTCTTTTGTTGAGATTTTAGTGGGAAACAAATACAGAAACATCCAGTGCAAACCTTTTCACTGGAGGAGACATCCACATTCGTATTGTCTTTTTCATAATGGCCATGTTGATTGTGTTGCAAAGTTGATTTCTCAGACAAGACTGCAGTGCAATGCTTTGCTTGCAACTTCATTACCACATGATAATAAAACAAAAAAACAGTAAGGGCAACTAAAAGATTACTCTAACAGAATACCTACCTCAACGATGTTTCAAGTCAGTTCAACTGAATGAACAATATAGCTAGCTGAAAGAAGGAAAGACTTTACAGTATATGCTTTGCAAAATGGATGGAAAAAATGTGAAGAATATATTATTTGTAGTCAATGGGTTAAATGCAAAAATACAAGTTTTTGCAATGTGTGTGTGCTTAGGAATTTATCAGTAACTTTGGTTTGGCACAATTTTTGTGATACAAGTCCATTGATTGCAGTGATGCATGTAAAGGGAATAGGTGGCACAAAGTCAAGCAATAGTTCAAATACAATAATTTTACAGTATGTGCATATATAATTCATATAAGTGCACTAGTGGTAAGATAAGATTAAATGAAGCCTTTATTGATGCCAGGGAGGAAATTCAGTCATTGCAGCAGCAGAGGGGCAGAAATAAGGAGTAAAATGACTACAAGTTTATAAAATGAAAATAAGAATAGAAGTAAAAATAGAAACGATACAAGAGCAATTAAATTACAAGGCAAGCAATACATATACAGTACACATGTTGTGAACTAATAGTACAATACTGCCTCAAGTGAAGCAACAGTGATGTTTTCAGTAGCAGCAAAGTATAGTATGTTGTACGTAAGAGTAAAATGATACAATTCACTGTAACAGCATACACCTGTCTGTGTTGATATAAATAAAATGTAATATACAATGTAATAAAACCGTATTACATATTAATATAATACAGTATAATATAGTATGGAAGAGAAAATATAAGGTGAAATGATGTACTAATATAGTATAACATGATATGGCGTACAGTACAGAATATAAAATATAGTATAAGTATAGCATGGTATAATATATAATAAACAATAAAGAGTAAATATAGTAGTATAATATGTAATAGAATCTAATAAATATTTAATTTTGAGTTGACGTTCTTTGCGTTGTGTCTGTTTTTGTGTCATGTCATGATGACTTTTGTGACTGCTCACCTAGGAGACTGGCCACGATAGCTACCAGTCCTGTTCCTGCTCCCAGCTCCAGCACCTGCTTCCCCTGCAGGTTCACCCTCTCCCTGTTGTTGTCCAGGAAGGAGCACAGCGCCACCGCCTGAATGAAAAAAAGAAAAAACGGCAGGAACAGATAATGCAACTGAGGCTAGATGTTAAGAGAGATGAGGCTTTGTAGTATTTTTTGTCAGATATAAGAAATACTCACTGCTGGCCACATTACTGCTCCAAAGGAGTCTATGGACTCATAAATGACAATGTCCTGCCCTACATAACGGTAGACATCTCTACCGGGCCTGCTAAAGATCCTGGGAACCCAGGCTGGTGCCCGGTCCTGCTGTGCAGCTGTCTGTTTCAGAAACACCTGTCCTGTAAAACAGAAGTAAGTTTCCACACAATAAAGACCAAAATTTAAATTCACAGGGAGCAGACATCTACACAACATAGACATCCAACAAAGAGGATGAGTCAGTAGCTTGATACGGCGCATTAAAAAGATGAACATCAGTACATTGACAGGCGCGAGACATAGCATCATACTGTATGTGAACCAAATAACCTCACTGCAATGCAAAAAAAAAAAAAAAAAATCAGTCACTGTCTCTCTTCTTTTTTAAGTTTAGACACTCTACACCAGTGGGCAGCGTACATCAGCCCTCTGGTTTCACTGAGGAGAGGAGATAATAGTTCCTGCCTCACCGCATCTTGGCCTTACCCTATGTGTCTTGCATCTCACATCTCAAATTCAATTCCTGTCATTAACCTTGTCAAACACGTTAAAGTCCCGAAGCTGTTTTTTCACTTAGCTGCCAGACAGTGGTGGGAGAAGGATTCAAATCCTTTACTTTGGTAAAAGTAGAAATACCTCACTGTGAAACTACTCCGCTGCAAGTAAAAGTCCTGCATTCAAAACCTTAATTAAGTAAAAGTACATAAGTATTGTATATAAGTCTCTGTCAGTGTCTTACCATTATAAATTATGTTTTTGGATTAATATTACTGGTGAATTAATTTGTATGTTGCACTTTACTGCTATAGTTGTTTAAGGTTGTGCTAATTTTAACAACTTTACATATTGCTGGGCGGCTTCATCTACAACAAAGCATCATATTCTATAAGATTATCATAAGTTTGTAGCGACGCTGTCCTGTGAGAACCACTCGTCTCTACAAAGTCAACTTTTCATGAGCTCAGGAAAGCAGCTAATCCAAGGTTGCTGTTTAAAAAAAAAAAAAGTTATTAATCTTAAGAAGTAAGATAATTTTCTCATCTCATAAAGGAACATTTAATCCTTGAGTGTATTAGTAAACTCCAAAATCACCAAAATTGGAGATACATGGTTTTCACTGGACAGGAAGGGTGTGAAAAACTGTGATCTGAAAAAGTAAGTGGTAGCTACAGTAGCTGCAAATGTACTTAGTTACATTTCACCACTGCTGCCAAACCCCAAGACAGCATTTTTGAATTAAATTAAAATTAAATTTTTGCTACCTCACCAATGCATTGGAGAAGACTGGGATTTGGTTTGTTGGTTAGTTGTTTATGGTCTTATACCACAAATCCTCCTGAGGGGAACAGGGATGTCTGGTTCATGGCAATCCAGCAGTTGTTGAATTCATAGACGGTATTTCTGTTTTCTGCTCCTTCATATTTCTACTCCACTGCTTTCCAGAGAGATATTGTATTTTTTACTCCACTATATAGTTATTTGATAACTTTAAAGATTATTAGTACAAAGTATAAGTGAGAAAATGTTTTATCATTTTGCAATTTGGATGAACTGTCCCTTTAAATGGCAGGTAATGGGGCTTGTAATAAGCAGACACTTTTGATACTTGTGTTGATACACACGGGCATTTCCACGGCTCCTTTAGATGACTCACCTGTAATGTTTTCATCACTAGCTGTGGTGCTGAAAGTTGAATCGTTGTTCTCTGGTTTATTCTTCTCATCCTCTTTATATTCGTCCTCTTTGAGGACCATTATCTCCTCCATCTCTTCCTCTTCATCCTGCTCAAGCTCATTTTTTTCTTCCTTATCATCCCCTCTCTCAGCCTCTACCACATGAGGTCTCTCTGTTACATCGTGATCATTTTCTTTTCCTTTACTTTTTTCTTTATTGAGACAGTGAAGCTCATCCTCATGTTTTTCCTGCACAAGCTTCTCTTTGTTTTTCTCGTCTTCAGCCTCCTCCCTCTTTCCTTCCTCCTTCTCTCCCAGCAGATCTTGAATTTCCAGCCCCTCATCGGCTTCTCGCTCTTCTTCTCTTAACGTTGCCACGAAAATCTTCATGTCTCCATCTTCAGCCAGTAAACTTGTGCGAAAGGCCTTTCTAAAGTTCTCAGTGAAAGTCAGATCGGACTCAAGCCTGACCTTGTTGGCCCAGATCACAGTCGTGCCTGGGCGACAGAAATGCTTCATGGTGGCCAGGAGCTCGCCTAAGAAGTCGTGATGGTAGACAACATCAGCTGCCAGCACGTAGTCGTACCGGTAGATGGATGTAGGGTAAGTGCGCTCCAGGTCGTAGCCCCACGACAGAGCTGCCACCTGGGGCGTGTGTCTGCAATGCCCCCTGGTGTTCCTGCTCAGGTTGACTCTCAGGTTGTTCAGGACCTCTGGAAGGTCTGTAGCTGTCACCCACGCACCTTAGAACAGTAAGACAAAACCATTTAACCTGAAAGTTTCCCCAACCCTCCCTGCTGTACACAGGTGCAAGACACCCACACTGAAAGTTGTGTTGTTTAGTTTAGTCACTCTTTTTAGTTGTTTCGTGTTTCTTTGAAGTCATTCTGCATGTCATTGTGGTCGATGTGTGTCTTTTTTTGTTGTCGCTGCGTATCTCTTTGTAGTCGTTTTGCGTCTCTTTTATAGTCGTTTTCCATTTTGTTTCGGCCAATTTTGTGTCTCTGTGAAGTCTTTTCATTGACTTTGATGTTAACAGTCACTCCCTACAGAGGCTCTGGCCCAGGGGGCCCCTGACCTCTTAGGCCCCTGGGCCTGTGCCAGGTAGGTCCGCTCAGTAATCCGTTCATGGAGGTATGTGCCTCTGAGAACAGGTTGACTGTGCTCTCCTCTTACATACCCAGGAGCGCTGCCACGACAGACACGAGGCCAGTTCCTGATCCGATCTCCAGGACTGCTTTGTCCACAAGATTCAACTGTTCACGATGAGTGTCGAGGTAGTGGCAGAGAGCCAAAGCCTGAGGAGAGTCATCGTTGTCATTACAATCAATATTAATACCCAACACTGTGGGTTGCTCGTACTTCAGAGGCAAAGAGCTCAGTCAGGATAACAGGAAGACAGACTACACCATTACTCTTCTTAAAGGAGAAATCTATGGAGACCCAAAGTGTTTAAAATTAAATGAATAAAGAAGACATTACAAATTAAATAATTATAAGACTAACTTCAGACAAATACATAGCGTAACCATCCAATACATTTTTAAAACTCAAGTCAATATAATGAAGTGTTATTTCATCCTGCTTGTTTTCAAAGTAAGATCATTTTCATTTAATTACAGACATTTTTATTTCAAAATGTCCTATTTGCAAGGTCACATTTTTTTTTAACAACACTTTCCCACTGTTTTATTTGATATTTACACTCTAAAGTCTTTGCCAGTGAAGACAAACAGGCCACAGTCAGTTCTATGATTGGCTGTCCTCTCACTCAGAGTGAAGCACCATCCAATTTATTGAGTTATTCCACAATTTCATGGTTATATGATGTTTTTCTGTACTTATTCATATGATTATTTTATGATTATTTATTTCATAATGTTTTATTTTGATTAGAACACTTTGGGCCTCCATAACGCCAGTCTTAAACAGAGATACCACTGTGCTATTTTGGCCATTGTCAATAGTGAAATTAATGTTTAAACACACATGGAAGTCAGGACACAGAGAGTTTCTACAGACTCACCACAGACTTGCTCTCCGCTGCTCAGAAGAATTGTATTTTGGAAATATACATTAAGTCAAGCATGAAAGGTCATTCTTGTCCTTTCAAACAATAATTTAACAAATCAAATTCCAACTTAAAGGTTATCAAAGGCCCCTATGATTTCATCCATAGCACTTTTAGGACTTTTTCTTATAAATCACACAAAAAATAAATTAAAATTTTTTTTTTTAAACCTTGGATGCTTTGATGAAATTATAAGAGCCGCTGAGCTTGTATGTCAACCCCATCGGATGGAGTTGGGGACCTGGAATATGGATTATTTTCTACCAGACTATGTGTTTTGTAAGTTATTTTAGGTTGTATTTTTCTTTCAGTATGCCAAGAAAACAAAAAAAAACCAAAAAAACCAACTCCCTTTTATAAAGTTTCAGTTTTGATTAGAGATCTTGGGATCAAAATTACTACCAATGATGCAGTTGACCTGCGCTTGCATCAGTAAATAAAACCGTCCCTCAAAACAGAGAGCGTCAACAGGTGTAATGGGACACACAAGTCTGTCGTATTATGGCAAATACATGGATGTAAGGATCCAAATCTCAAAAGAAGTGCTACTCACCGCTGGCCATGTCATGCCTGCATACGAGTCCAAAGCCCCTTCGATGATGATCTTCTGCCCAGCATAATAATACACCTCTTTATCTGTTCTGTAGAAGAAACTCGGGGCCCAGCCGGGTCTTTGCTGCCTCTGGACGGCCGATTCCTCGGTTTGTGAATCATCTGAAAGATAAAAAAGTCAGACGCTCAGATCTGTGGGGTCTGAATCAAAAAGTGTAACCCTGAGTGGTTCATCTTACACGTTTCTTCATCTCCACCTTCCTCCTTCTCTTCTTCTTCCTCCTCTCTGCTTCTCATACAATTGGTTTCCTCCACAAAATATGTGGACAAAGTATCCATATAAAATGCTCTGTACTGTTGGACAAACAGATTTTATCAGTTGTGCATGAAAAAATAAGGAATTCATCAAGTGAATTAGAGACTGAGCTTCAATTAAACAATTTTTTTTTAAATCTCATAATGTTCTGTTTCTTTTTTATATTGCTTGATTAGTTTTTTTCTCTCTTAAGTTAGTTATGTTTCCTCTTTTTCTCCATAATTTTGTTGTTTATATAATTTTTTTCTTTTCTTTTGTTTTACAGACAAGTCTTGGAGCAAACACCCCTTCAAAGTGACGATAAGTTTTTTAAACAGAGCACAATAAATATGGAAAAACTCACTTTTTATTTTTTTAAAGGTTACTTTTAGTCAGAGAACATAGAAGACTCTTTCTCCAACCCTAACATAGCAACCCCCATAAATTTTTACAAATAGAGTGAAAATCGCATGTTAAAAAAAAATCACCCGTGACCTTTTGACCTACCTGCCGCTGCTTTATTTCCCAGTGCAAGATCTCAGGAGCAGTATGACTGCTTCAGGAGACCTCTGACTGCGAGGTTATAGAGACTCAGCATCCTGTTGGACACACCCATCATCACAAGGGCACGAGGGTATTTTTAGAGCCGTGCCCCTGAGAAATCAACACGAGCAAGAGACAAGAGCTCGAGCACACGCTCACTCAAACACTCACTCACAGACACACACACACACACACACACACACACACACAGACACACAACGACAACAAAGATGAGTCGGAGAGGGAGCCTCAAGCAGAGCGCGATTGACGGGAATTCCATGATACCAACAGCTACAGATCTTTGCATCCAGTCTCACTTGCTGATTTCTCTGCTGGAGGCCTCCACGATCTGCAGCCTCTTACTCGATTCAACTTGAAGGGATATAATATGAAGGAATACTAAACCTGTAAAACCTAGCTTTTATACCAACTCTACTGACCGATGTCAAGTTACAATGACCAAATAACGTTTTTATGAATTGGACACAATTGTGGTTTGAACTTAGCCCAGATATTGCACACCACACTGGGAATGCATCACTTTTAATCAGTAGTCTACAAATAGTCACAGAGACACACAGGGGGATTAGGCCTCCCGAAAACCAGGTCAATACATGATTTGTGTTTGGCTTGAAAGCATCTTGGCAGGGAGACCTTGAATGTGTGTGTTGTCACCAAAACCAAAAGCCTCATAAACTTATTTTAATTTTCTATTAAGTTGGTGTCACTTCTGATGAGATGAGAGGAGGTCTCGTCAAGCCAAGAGGCTATTTAAAAATGTAGTCTGGAATGCGTCCATGTTGCTCACTTTTCCTGCAATGGCCTCAATTACTTCACCAGAGGTGGGAGGTAACAGGATCAGGCTGGCATGCAGCCCCCATGTATCAACCCCCTGAGGAAAGAAGGAGCCTCCTGTAATATAAGTCTCAATTGGACCTCCCTCGGTTAAATTTTCACATCGTCCGCATCCTAAAACTTTAAATCCATCCAGGACCTCTGGGTGCTCTGACACGTTAATGGGCAGTGGGAGAGAGCACGGTGGTGAGGTCATTGCACGGCTGTGTTGTTTATGTGGAGCGGCCTTATTTGGATAAAGGTAGAAAAAAAACTAACGCTTGATAAGAGGCAGCATCTTAGCTCTCTGTGTCAGCGAAAGGTTGCTTGTTATCAAGATACTGTTGAAAGAGTGATGAAGTTAACCGATATTCTCGACAAGGGCGCAGCTGTTGTGTGCTTGTTTGCCTTGACAATGATGCAGGGTGCTCCGCTGCCGCCAGTTTAGACAACATCGCTACTCCTCTTTAATCCGGCTCCTCAACCCGTCTCTCTCTTTCTGCAGCCAAACAACATACATCACCACATGGGCAAAAAGACAACGAAATGTTGGAGGACTTGCAATCATAAATTAAATACCAGATTTAATGGGGGCACATTGATAACAGGTGGCCCTAACTTATTCTTTCCAAGATAATCACGCGAACTGGTGAGTTTCCAAAACATGAAATAATCGTGCGTGACATGTTGGTGTTCATGTTACAGGAGCAGCATATACTTCCATGCATAGACATGATTTATCTTTAATTTGACCTCCTTAAAGTATATTGCTGGTGATATTTATAACTTTCTAACATATTAAAAGGATTTTTAAGGTTATTTTGACCTCATTCATAGTGGGATCATTAAGTTCATACAGCAGTAAACTCGATTAAGAGTACTCTTCGCCTGCTGTATATTATGAAAATGGAGGACGTCAAACTTCTACCATTTTGGGGCTTTATATGCTTCATGCAGACGGCTCTAAAAGTTTAAAAATTCTGTTTTCGGTCTCTACCAACTCCTGAAGGAAATATCTGTCTGTTTAGCTGCTCCACTTTGTTCACCAGGTGGTTGCTAACTGTGTCTGTCTGCCGTTTGTTGCTGGGCAGGCAGTGTACAGTGGGGTTTAGAGTTTTTTGGTCGAAAAACGAAGCCATGAGATCGAACCAAAACACTAAAGTAGTTGTTGGCCGGACAGATAAACGATGAGCTGAAACTTGCTATAAAGTTACATAAAGCTGAAGTGAGCTGTAGATTTGGATGATAATTCTCTGTAGGTTCAACACTAAAAATGTTGATTACAGCCATTTTCATTATACATTAGAAAACAAAATCCTTTGATGAACGAAACATTGCAAAATGGAGTACAGTCTGGCCTGAGGGTGGTGCCAGAGGAAATCTTAAAGGTGTATCCTCTGTGCAGTGTCCATTTTTGGACGTCTCACTGTCTCCACTGGTCAGGCTCGGCTCGACATTGTCAGACCTGACTAACCTTTTACCAGCCTTAGTTGCACTTCAGTTGTCCCCAGAGGATTTGTCTTAAAAGCAGCATCAGCGACTGATCCACCTTTATAGAAAATCTATTCAATAGGTGTTAATATGCTGAAATAATCATATGCTTCACCAGTCCTCATTGGAACTGGCACTTCTGACGGTGATAAAACCTGATTGCACGAAGTCACACACAACAGACCTTCTAAACAAAACCCATGAGGTCATCGGAAATCCCGCCATCATCATACCAAAATGACAGACAGCCGAGACATCAAGTGTGAGAACGCGCTGGTGATGGATGACAGCCAGAGGTGGTTTCTTGACTAATGTGACAGCAGCCGGAGCGCTGGCGTTGTACTTTGTCAGGGTTAGGTTGAACGCCTTATGTTGAATCCGAAATGTCCAGCTACTAAACACCCATATGACCATGATTGCATCCAGACATATGGAGTTGCCAGTTTATTAAACCACACTTAAATGAGATGCACTGCAATTTTCCTTCAATAAATAAGATCCCTGGTCATTTTGGAAGCTGTCGTGTTGGTAAATGGTACTGTATTATATTGAGGTGTGTCTAATGTACCAAGATAAATACACCAGTAAATATATTAAATAATATAATACAATGTGTAAAAACATGGTTAACAATATGATATTTTGAAATAGTGGTATGTTAAACTCTGCACAGCATAAAGTCTCAATGTGGGAGAGACATTAAGACATTTATATGAGATCAATGAAAGCACTTGACATTACCTATTAAAAAACACATTTTCATTCAGCAAGACAGTTTCCAGATTTGTCCCAATGCAGCAGTCACAATCACAGTCACACAGCATAGCTCTCTGTCTGTTTCCACAGTTCAGGCAGCAGCCTCTCTTTGGTCTCTGGTTCTCTCGTCCTTCCTCCAGGCTCGGTACAGTTTGATACTCAGGCTGGGGAGGTCGTACAGCTCCTCCAGGTGGAAACGCTGCCGGAAGCGATCCACAAAGCCGTTCTCCGGATCCAGGCGGAAACGCATAGCCCACAGGATCTGTGTGTTGTCCTGGCACAGATGGTCAAAGGTGTCCATCAGCTCCTCCAGGTAAGGGTGGGCGTACACCACGTCAGCTGCAAGGACGTAGTCGAAGCAATGTGTGGCACGGGGGAAACGCTGCTCCACCTCCTGACCCCAGATGAGCTCAGTGACCTGGAAACAGAGATGATTTAGGGTTGATTCAGTCAGTATTAAACCAAAATATTCGATTCCGTATTTCCAAAAGTTTGTTTTTTTTTTAAAAGGAGAAGCCCACTTTTGCATTCTCTTAGGTTTTTACATCATCAACCTTTAGCTACACTGGAAATATCACAGAATGACAGCGTAGATTCTACATTAGGTCCCAAATACACACCAAGAAAATCAACAGGAACAGAACACAGAGTAACATATATTGCTGATGGTTGTTTTATCAACAGTACCTTGGCTGGATTTTTGAATATATCTGAATATATTTCATATGTTTCTCAACCCTATAGTATGAAATATAAATATAAAAACCTACCAGAGGGATGTACTTGCATCGGTCCTTGGTATTGCACATAACATTGTACTGGAGGTTCCCCAACACATCTGGTAGGTCAGTGGAGGTCACCTTAGCACCTGAATAGAGGCAGTGCAGCTGAGCGTTAAAAGGAAAACAGATACAAATATACAAAATGGAAAGATTGAGTCAAAAGGACTGAAAATCAATACAGGTTCCAACTACCAAAGATGATCACTACACTGTTTTGTTTCCGTACCTAACAGGCTGGATACAATGGTGACGAGCCCAGTCCCAGCACCCAGTTCAATCACATTTTTGTCCGTCAGGTTGTATTTGTCTCGGTTGGTCTCTAAGAAATGACACAACACCATTGCCTGTTGGGGGACACAAGTTTATGGTTCACTGGCAGGGCTCAAAATGAAAAGGATGCACAGCAGCTAAATACTGGGATAATGTATACGTTTAGGCGCACCGAGGGCCAGAGTACAGCTCCATAGAGGTCCGTGGACTCCTTGATGCGGATCTTCAGATCAGAGAAGATGTATCCCTCCCAAGACTCTGGGCCAATGACAGACGGGTGGAAACGCCGAGCCATTATAGCTCTGGCTAGCTCTGCATCCACAGGAGAGACAAGTAAGGTATTATAAAAGTAACTCATTTTTATATGGAGCTTTTCTAAAACCAAAGTTTACAAAGTGTGATATTGTAAATGCAAAACATAGAATGACAGGACAGACCTATTTCTAAGATTCCAATTTTCCGTGTGAAACAAAATGTAATTCTCCTCCAGTGTAGAGGACTGGAAGCAGAAATCTTGGGTTAGCCGAACCTTTAACAATCCTACCAGCTGGGGTCTCAAAATGACTTGAATAAAAGTCTGTCAGAAAAAACCCATCATCGAAAACCTGTTAATACTGCAGGGCTACTGTAGAGTATTGGTAGGTGTTTCTTTTATTTTGTCCACCACTACACATCACCTAAAAGTGGCACTGAAACACTCCAGTCTTAAATCAAGCAGATGAGTAATCATGTTGTTTGTTTTTTTCATATCACATTACAGGTAACATTTGATTCCCTGCTCTATAAATGAATAACATTCAGGCTCATAATGCCACATCTGATCCTGCTGTGTTTGTTTGTAACATCATGCCAGTGTGTCGGACTCCAGCTATGATCAGTGCTAGCGGCTACTCAGGGTATCTGACACACAACTTCAGTTATGTAACACTGCTTTAGAGAGGCCAGGGGAGCCCACAGCGACAATGGAAAGGCCGAGTGAGATCGGGGAGTTATGGCTTTTGCGTATGTATAAATATCTGTTATAGCTGTCATTAACAAGCAGAGACACCGTTGTTTACAGGGAATACATATTTCAACACAACCACATCTTGCAAGTTCTGACATAATGCTTGAAACCTCTGAAAAGTTTCAAAACAAACGTGGGCTTAAAATTGCGACCTTGTTTCAAAAAGTTGCCAGCACTAATTAATGCCACTGAAATAACAAAGAAACGTCTTTTCTTTTCTGTTGTGTATGACTCCAAATTCTCACCTTCTTGTTTAGTCTTGGAGTCCTCCATGGCCTTGGACTGTTTAGTCTCTGCGTCTGAAGGAGTCCGAGCAGGAGGGCAAGAATGCCCAAGACAGAAAATCCACAGCAGCCAACTGCCGTTCTTGGTTTATGGTCCCAGTTGAAGTCCTTTGGATTTAACTCAATCTGGATCAAAATCTCTAGCAGGCTGTTCTTCTATGGTTTTAAGTTACACACTAATAGTGTTTCCTAACTTCTTGCCCAACCACACCACATTCCTAGCTCTCTCTGGGCATGCTTGAACCGCTTGCTAATGCTGTAAAACTGATTGACAGCAACAACTGCCCCACCGGGCTGCCAAACTGGAACCGGAGGGGAGAGAGGGGGAGTAATAGGATTTAAACTAATACAAATAGAAAAGAAAAAAAAACCCCAAAGCAATTTAACAAGTTAAAGTAGAAGTTA
Source organism: Xiphias gladius (assembly GCF_016859285.1). NCBI lineage: Eukaryota > Metazoa > Chordata > Actinopteri > Istiophoriformes > Xiphiidae > Xiphias > Xiphias gladius. The sequence continues at coordinate 23,393,689 of NC_053400.1, read as the reverse complement.
ATGCAGAAATGCCTGATTTCTTTTGACCAAAGGTTTATGTATGTGTGTGTGTTCAAGGCGTGTTCATGTGTGTAGGAGTGTAGGCAGAAGTAGAAAGCGGCTGAAATACTGCCTGGAAGAAATGTAAGGGATGAGGACTGGCACCTGTCTCAGTCTCATTGTGATCTCATCAGCACGACAAATGACCAATTTGAGCCAAACTGACATCTACTGTGGAAATATTTCAATTTCCAAAAAATTCAGCATCAAAATTTTTATACAACATATTGTCATTCCCCTCACAAATTATTTTCTAAACACGTAATAACATAAATAATTTACAAAATACATACATACATACATACATTCTATAATACAGAAAATGTTCAATTCATAACTTTTAATGACATTTCACATTTCCATTCTAAATATCAAATATAATATCGCAGACATTGTGGTGAGAGTGTGTGTGACATGTTCTGTGATTAATATTACCATTGCTAAGACAATTTATGATAAAGTTCAGTTTTTTCCTCACAACTTCTTCCCCCTTCCCTTTCCTCTCCCTCTTGTGCTTTTGGCTCTGTAGCCTCGTCGGCTGACCTCGAAGACGGATCGGGCTGTAACCCTTGCGGCTTCACCACCACCATTGCTGTCCTCACCAGAGCTGCTGCTGCTGCTGCTGCTCCTGACCCTCTGAGGTGGAGTCTTAGTAGACTGAGGGACAGCCTCTACTGAGAGGGACTTCTGGCTGGTGCTGCTCACCTCCTTGAGAGATATGAGCGGAGATTCAACAGTCACCTCTGACCCCAGAAACCCTCCCGCTGCCCCAGACCTCTCCTCCTCTTTCTCCCCTTCTCCTTTCTTCGGATTCTTGCTTGCTGCCTTCCCTCTCTTAGATTTGACTGGGGAATGGGCTTCCTCCTCACTGTCTTCCTCCCCTCCCTCTCTCTCCTTTCTTTTCAAGCAGGTGACTGCTCGGCGGAGTCGCTGGCTTCGGATCGCCTGCTTTTCCTGCTGCTCCATGCGGAAGAATGAGTCGATCCGCAGCTGAGTCTAGTGCCAAACAGTGAGAGACAGCATATAGCATTAAAAGATGTAAGACGACATAGTAGTTTTATTCCTTTCTATACTGTCTCCTTCAAATTTACACAATAAAACTGGAGACATTCAGGAGACGGGGATGCTAGGCTACCAACTGTACACTGGACTGAAAAAATAGCTTTGTTGCAGCCATTTCTACAGCCGACAGCAACGGTTCTCAACCTTTTATATCTGCTGGACCTCCACTATCATATGAGCTCGGACTAGGGATGCACTGATCCAATACTGATAACGGATATCGATCCGATACTGACTCAAATAGCTGGATCAGATATCGGTGACAATGGGGCCAATGTACAGGGCCGATCTATTCAATCCAATTCCATGTTATTATATGTTTACGTCTACGTGCGCCTTCTACGCCATGTGTCTACAGTGAGCCGGTAGACCTGTACATTTTGCTAGAAGAAGAGCGAACATGGCATGGAAGGAGCTAAAAACAAGGGGGTAGCAGTTTGGAGGCATTTCATGCCTGCTACGCCAACAAGTTCTACGGCTACATGCAATAACTTAAACATTGGTGTCGGATCGGTACTCGGTATCGGTGAGATCGGTGCATCCCTAGCTCAGGTATCCCTTAATCGGCACCACCGATCCTGATCCAAATATGTTCTTATGATTGGATTATAAACTATTTTTCAACACTACCACCTACAATATATAAAAAGGGATATTGTTACTATATTTTTTCATATGACTAAACTGTCAGTGTTTAGGTAACTTTGGTCAAGTTTGCATTTGTACTGCTACCACTTACAGCGGCAGAAGCTGGACATCTATCCATTTATTCACTCACCATTTATTTACACCAATTCGTAATCCTATTTGGCTGTTTATTTCCCCCTTAACACAAATATGTGGATATACAGTACTGTGCAAAAGCTTTAGGCTCTTCAGATGTTTAGATTCTTATCCATCATACATTATCGTCAGGGAGGTTTCTGATCGGTCCCAGATTCATTCTGCAGCAGGAACAATGACCCCAAACATACAGCCACAGGCATAAAGAATTATCTTAAGAGACAAGAAGAACAAGAATTCCTGCAACAGATGGTCTGGCCCCCACAAAGCCCTGATCTCAACATCATGGAGTCAGTCTGGGATCCCATGAAGAGACAGAAGACACTGACACAGCATAAATCCACAGAAGAACTGTGGCAAGTTCTGCAAGATGCTTGGACCAACCTACCTGCCAAGTACCTTGAACAACTAAGTGCAAACAGTACAAAGGGGTAAAGGGTGGTCTCACCAAAGATTGATTAGAATTTTTTTTTTTTTTTTTTCTGTTTACTGCACTGAGATTTCAAAGTTACCTGCTGGGTGTTGAGCTGCTTGATCACAGGCTGAATAGTCTCCTCTGTCTTCCGACTGCTCCAGCCAAAACGATTCAGACAGAATGTGAAAGGCCGGTTCAGGAAAATTCAAACGTTGATGAACATGCACACACACACCGCACATCCGCTCCCACGGGGACGAAGGATATTCTTTGATCATGTCGAGTTGTGGGCGTCCCCAGCTGAAGGAGCTGTCTGACTGGTCCACAGCGGGTTGCAGGTAAGCCTGAGCCACCGCAGGGTTGGGGAACCCAGGCTGCAGTTTTAGTGCCCTCAATTTCTTCTTCACCTTCGTGTCCCGAGGATCAGCCGTCAGGCGCTTTTTCTCCTGAGCCTCTGACCACCATTTACTGGAGGGAAGAAACAATAACCAGATAAACATTAACAAGCCCTTAGAAACGGAAAACATCAACAATAAAAGTGCAAAATTTTGTCAGAACTCATCATTGTTATGTCCAAAACACATATGTTTTTCGATGTAATACATTTACTATAAATGTTTAAGTCACGAAAGTACTGCATGTTTTTAAAATTAAATAATCATTTAGAGTAGTTGTAAGTAGATATAAGAAGATTTTTACTGTAAGTGTTTATTAATGTACATTACAATGTAAACTGGTCCACAATTTTAAACTTCTCCAATGAAAAAATATTTTATATTTAAACAATTTCACTATATTATTTATACACCAGCCTCCGCTTATTTCGGTTGCCGACAAATACATTAACAAACAATTCTATGTGCTTAAAACTACATTATAGTCTGTCAAACAATTTATTAAATGTTTATGTACTGGTTATAAATGTTGAACAGGGGAACTTAAAAGGTTACCAAAGGTTTTGAAAACTAGTGAAAAAGAGAGAAACTGTGATAGCACCTGAAGGGACAAGATGAAAATGTACTAAGAAAATAAACAATAAATAAACCACTGGTGTTTGTGGTAGTGACTGCGCACTCATCCTAAACAATATACGATCAAGGATCTTTTTCAACTCTTTTGAAAATCCACCAACTTCCACAAACAACACCAACACACCCAAACTGTGTTAGTGGCTCCAACCCAGGCCCTGGGAACTCATTCAGTATCTCCATGCCAGTCACATGTCCGACCCCTGGCACACCCTCCGTGTAGTCACTTCCAAGCAGGTAAGCCAGATTGATCAGTTTAGTCCTGTCCAGACCTGAGAGAGAGAGAGAGACAGAGATCGAGAGAGAAAGAAAGAGGGGGAGGTTGACAGAGAGAGAGATGGAGAGAGAGGGGGGGGCAGAGATAAAGAAAGAGAGAGAGAGACAGAGATCGAGAGAGAAAGAAAAAGAGGGAGGTTGACAGAGAGAGGGTGAGAGAGACGGGGGGGCAGAGATAACGAAAGAGAGAGACAGAGAGAGAGAAACAAAGAGCGAAAGAGAGAGAAAGAGATTACAGATGGCCATAAACTGAAAAGGAAAGAAACAGTGTGGAAGAGAGAGAGAGGTAAAGACTTGTGGGCTCTCTGTGGTCAGTTTGTTGACAGGCCATCATTCACCACCCTAACACCTGCCCTTGATAGGTCCAATATTAGCTTATTAGATTCCTGTTGGGATGTGTCATCTTAGCACTATGTCAACACCTTACTCTCCCATTTCAGCAGGCCACAAAAAAGCAAAATAACATCATATGATTGAGACGAACACTGAATGAACGACGGCAAACAGCCGACATATCCCTTTGTGCAGGTTTCAGAATATATTTTACCTTGTTACTGAATTCAAGGCTTTCCAAAAATAAGAAAAGTCAGTAAAAACAACTTTATTGAAAGAGAAAAAAGGTAGGATTTAGATTTTTTTTTTTTTTTTTTTTTTTAAATATTTTGTTTTTAGAAAAACACCAAAATGCATTTTTCTAGATGGATTTGGCAAAAAAGAGGGAAAGAAACTCCACTTAACACAAGGAAAAGAAATGTTTCCTATCATGGATCTTCAAACCTTATTAACACTATTGATAAGAATAATAATAATAAAAAACATAGTAAAAAAGGACGATAGGAAAATATTTGACTGTATCTGAATACTTGCAAACACACACACACACACACACACACACACACGCACACACACGCACACACACGCACACACACGCACACGCACACACACACACACACACACACACACACACACACACACACACACACACACACTCAGTTGATGCGAGCACTGACCCAGTTGGTTCTGCAGGTCACTGTACTGGTAGTGTTCAACATATTTGTTCTGGCTGAAGAAGTTTTTGTAAACGTGTCGCCCTCCGAACAGCCACACATCTGAGTCGTCCGTGATGGTCCCGTGAGTCTGGTCAGCATGGTCGAGTGCTGCACACTGAGCCTCGGCCTCCATCGGGGCAACCAGGAAGGGCACGCCAAACAGCCGCAGCAGCTCCTGGTTTGAAACGGGAAGCAGTCACATCCTGTACAAGCCACCAACCCCCCCAGGCCCCATATCCAAGGTGACAACTCTTGACAAGGGTGCAGTGGTTAGTGGGTTTTTTTCTGCACAGATCATGGTAATACCGTCATTATCTCATATTTTGGAGGCCGATTCTTTTAAAACTTTCTTCTGATTGCTAGATGACAGTGACGCTATTTGCCAAGATTTTTTTTTTTTTGCAAATTAATCAATGAAAAATAATCCTTCCCTCTCAACATGCATTGAAGATTACATCCGTGTTTCTGTAGTCATCTCAGAAAATCCTTTGTCCTTAGCAGCTCATTATCAAAAAAAAAAATCCCTAGCAACCGCTGGGGAGATCAGGCACTTCGGAGGTTTCATATTAGTAGTGATTTTACGAAGGAGAAAATGCTGACGATGCTTTAAGAGTGTGAGGGAGTTGACAGACGCACACGCACACACTAACACACAGACAGCAAAGATTGTGAAGTAATACTGAATGCCTGCCACGGCTCTGGGCATTTTTGGCAGAGGCACCCCAAAGACATATATTCCCAAATTGGTCTTACACCTGCTCTGGGTTGCCATATCTCAGCCCAGTGACAGCGTGTATGGATGAGTATTCACATGTTTATCTTAAGGAGACTTTTATGTGTTGATGGGATTTTATCGTTCACCTGGCTCTCCAGGTACATCTGTCCAGTGACGGTGTTCGCCATCCTCTCCTGCTGCTGTTTCTGCTCTCTCAGGCTGCTCTGCTCCACCTTCAGAGAGCTCTCCAGAGCCTCCAGCCCATTCTGCAACACAACACACACACACACAACCCCAGCCTTTGCATCAGCCCTGGCTCATACACATGAATCTGCTGAACTGCCTAAAATAGAGCTGACCAGTTCAAACACTGGTCAAATGGTAAGTAATAGTTAATGGTGGACTCACCATTGCCTTTTTTGTTCTATTTCACATTCTGAAGTAGCTTCTGTAAATGTAGAGAGTCACTTAATTGACATACCAACTACAGCTTGACCAATAAATCAGCAGGCCCATATTGGCTTATTGCAGATATATTGATATTTTTGTATATGTCAGCCAATAAATAACAGGAACTGAAGTACATATATGTCAGAGATATGTTTAAGGAAATTTAGAAGTGTTCCTATTTCATAGTTTGACCACCACTTGAAAAAGATGGCATGTTTCCATTTTTCCAAGTGCAAAATGTCCTTCTTGGTAAACATTTCACAATTTATATTTTGTGCAATTTGGGTGAACTGACCATTTAAAATCTGGCATCAAAGTCAAAATTTCAGCCATCTAAAAAATACTGTAGGGCTGCAAGCAAAGATTACTTTCACTATCAAATACCCTGGCAATTATTTTCTGGATTAATCGATTAGTAGTTTGGTCAGAAAAGAGTGAAAAATGCTCATCACAATTTTCCAAAGCCAGTGAAAACAACTTCAAATTCCCTGTTTTGTCCCACTATAGATCAAAAACCACAATACTTTCAGTTTATCATTACACAAAACAAGGAAAAGCAGCAAATTCTCACATTTGAGAAGCTGAAACTACTTCATGTCTGGCAATTACGCTAGGAAAATTACTTTATGGATCATCAAAAATAGTTGCAGGTTAATTTTCCGTCAATCGATTAATCTGACAGAAATACTAACCACATCCAAGTGTTCCCATTCACTGACGGCAGGAGTTGAGCTTTGCTCTGTCTCGGTTCCCTCCTTCAGCTCTTTTTCTTCATTCTCTCTCTGTTTGTCTTGCTCTTCCTCTAATTTCAGAGCAGCACCTGGAGCCTCGGTCAAACTTTCCCCCGGTTTTTCTTCTGTCTCGGTCCCATCTTGGTGGACAGCTGGAGACCCTCTCTCTCTAATTATTGCAAGTGAATCATCTGCATCCTCCTCTTGCAATTCTTCTTCTGAGACTTCAATGAAGCTCTCTGAGAAAACACATGGCACAGCACTTTTTTTAAACCACTACTTTTTTCGAAATGATGAATGAATCTGATCTGACTGGCGTTTACCTTCTGACTCGCTCTCCTCACCAACCTCTGACTTCACATCTTCTCCAGTCCTTTCCTCTAGAGCGTCAGTGGACTTGTTATTCCCCTGCTCTAACAGTACGGGGTGAATTTCAGTCTCTGTACTGAGAGGCTTTGCACATACCTGAACAGAGAGATTGATGGATAATGTGTTTTGACTAGGAGCAGCAGCAGCACCCTGTGGTTGGACCAGATCCGCTTTCTTTGTTAACACTCCGTGCTCTGATTCTCTGCAGCTCTGCTCTTCCTGTTTCTCTGTGTTCCCTCTACTTCCTGTCCCTATATCCTCTGTCAACTCTCCTTTCCTTGCCTCCTCTTCTGACTTCCTCTCGTGAGGTTGTTGTAGCACTGCAAGGTGAAGAGCTTTATTTCTCTGACCAATCACTTCCTCCATCTCATCTTCAGAACTACTAACAAACAAACTATCTTTCACATGTAGACTTCGGCCTGTTGAGTTCCCCTTAACATCTGATTTTTCATTAGGTAAAGACTTTGCATGTTCAAGTTCGGTCTCTTCGTCTGAGCTGCTCATGACCACTTGTGGCACAGGATGATGAATATTCGCCTGTAGTTTGGTGGATGAGCTACTCATTGGGGTCCTACGTTCAGCTGCACCATCTTCCTCCTCCGTCAGAACTTGTTGGATTGCCAGTATTGTACGTGGGGAGACATTACCGTCCTTCTTATCCATATCCACCCTCTCCTCATCTGAGCTGTCGTTCATTGCAGCCTGGATGGCCTTGAGTGTACGAGGGGAGGGTGGTGATGTTTCTCCCTGAGACGGTTTTGATGCTGAGGGTTTGGAGCCTTCTGGGGAGGGAGCCAGCTCTTCCTCCTCTCCCTCACAAACAGGACGCCACAGGGGCTCGGCTCTGTCCACTGCTCGTCTTTTCCAGCCTGACAGGGAGCTCCCAGACCAGGGTGCAGCTGCAGGCTGGCTTTCGGGGGCTTCCTTACTCTTTGTGGAGCCTAAGCAGGAAAAGTGTAGTGGTGTGTGAAATATGAAAATAAAGACAAGTTTGCATTTTTAGATTTATGTCTAAATGGCACAGTCTCATTTACCAAAGTAACCCTGTTAAAGGACCATTCCACAAATCGTGCAACCTTTACTGTACAACAACCACTGTCTAAAACACGCCATAAGATTGTAGATTCATTTCCTACCTTCCAGGCAACCACTGGTTTCTACAGATTTCATTATGGCACCAAAGCGTATAATACAGTTTAGAGGAGTAAACTATCACACTGAACAATTAGTGTGCTCTTGTGAGCAGTGGCTATTTTTCTTTTTGATGAGCTCAAGAAATGAAAGAACTGAGAATTGACAATTCCAGAAAAATACTGAAGACTATTATGGTCTTTTGACTGAGTAAACAAATCATCATAGTTGCCTACCTTTAATAAGGATATAGTGGGAATGGTCTTCTGAAACCAGTCGATGTGACTCTACGCTGTGATCCTGCTGCTCCCCGTCCTGCTGGTAGAGCTGTGGAGCACTGCCCGCGCTCCGCTGGCTCATCTCTTTCTCCACACTCTCCAGACGTTGGTTCAGGCTGTTCCTCTGCAGCAGGCCGGCCAACTGGTACTGCGAAAAGTCTCCTGAGCGCTACGAGGGAGTGAAGAGGAGTCCGCGTTGAGATGAACAGATGTGCGAGTACGTGAGTTTTGAAAGTGAATGATCTTTACCTCTGGGGGTTGGTGGTAAATGGTCCGGCGTCTTTTGGAAAACTCCTTCATGTCTTTGAGTATCTCATGTTTCATTTCAGGAGGCAGGCTGGCAAACTCCTCGGAGTTGATGTCCACTGAGTTGGGGTCTTCATACAGTTCTCCCTGAAACACGGTGAGCAATCTGGCTTCCAATGTCAATTATCAAACAGGGCATTCATACAAGGAAAGGCTGAGTGATAAAGCCAACCAACACAAGAACATAGTAATAATGTGATGATTTTGAACGTGACTCTGAATACTTTCAGAAGATATTGACACGTACAGTTTTATGAAACAAACATTTGTAAAGAAGATTTGATGGCCACACAGAGGCCTTCACTTCACTGTATCACATTACTGTCATAGAGCCAGTGATTTCAAAAATACTATTAAAACACCAAAACCCAGATAATATCTAGTCTCTTACCATAAACATTAAACTGATATATCCCTCAGCTTGAACACAAAGCAATTAAAGGTGTATTATTTGGTGGTGCTGTATAATTTGATGCTCTTGCGCATGTGATCATTTTACCTGATACATGTGATGACTGTCCATCTCCGCCCACTCTCTCTCCTCCTCTTCTCCCGAACTGCAGGGGGAGGCAAACACATTCAAATGATGATAGTATCAGTATTGAAGGTGAAATAATGTTGGCTAAAGCAATACATTTTGCTAGAGCTTCTTCAGACACAGGTAATGATTACTTGTCACCGATTAACGAAAATTAGTATTTAGTTTTTATTAGAAGTGGTTTTATTAGAAACCATTTGTTTTCAAAGGGGGGATGGCTCCTCTCCAAAGGATGGCTGTAAAACGCTGATGAGGACTGTAGATATTCTGACTGAATTACTCGCCCCTTTATCCACGATAACTAGTGAATAGTTACCTTTCCCAGGCCCCTGATCTGCTTTCGTCCATCTCCTCAGCAGGCGGCAGGGCTGGTAGAACATACATGTCGTCTTCCTCATTTCTCGTCACACTGGAGAGGCTGGGTAGAGGATCCTGACTGTGGCAGGGAAAAAACAAGAGGGATACTACAGACAAAACCACTGAGGTTACAATGACTCTCGACAAGGAGAGTAGACAGTTCATCTTGTATCTTGTAGTTTTTTGAGAAATTATCCATTTAGACAGTAGAGAGGGAGACGGAGGAGAAACATTCAAAATTTAAAGAATCTATTGCATACACACAGGTAAAAGTCATATGTTCATAAAACACGAGAGAAAGCTTTAGCAGACTTGGCTTTTACAGAAACTGTGGGGTTGTCATGTGGATCCAGAGACAGAGGACATAACTGCTCAGGTGTTTCCTGTACACTGCCACTGTCCCTCACCTGCAGTCTCCAAGGGCAGCTTTGATAGCTTGTCTCTTCAGGAATGTCTTGAGGAGTTTCTCATTGGTCTGTTTGGACTCTCGGCTCAACTCCTCCTTCCTCTGCCTCCTCAGAGCCTGCAGGAGAGCCACAGGCAAAGAACTGAGAGAATAGAAATCTGTTTGTTTAGAAAATATTTACACAGAATGTTCACGTGGTTCTCCAGCAACCACCACCACAACCTACCAGAGTCTGCTTCTTCAGCAGAGGTGCGTCCCCATCAAACACAAACACTGGCCGGATGCGGAAGAAGAGCAGCTTACAGATGCGGTGGAAGAGAGTGAGGAGGTGGGCGTTCTGGACACTGTTGCCTTCACGGTCCCTCACGCCCTTCACAGCCTGGTTCAGCCATATGCTGATGTCTGGAGGTGCCTTGTTAAGGTTAATGCTGTGGCTTAACAGACAAACAGTCAGCTACATCAATACATCTGACAGAGAGACAATGGACCATGGTAAAGTTAATTTTAGATATTTAGTTTTTGTCTTGTTACTCAGTTTCATCCTGTATGTTCCCTCCTGTGGAACTGACTTAGGAACCATCAATAAATTATTGTTTAAATCACACACTACCAATGTTTTTTTTTTTAAAATACTTACGTGCTGCATTCTCCATATTAGTGAAAATTATGATTAAAAAAGTATACTAAATTGGTCTCATGTATCAAACCTATTTTGATTGCTAACATGAAATTTATTTATTTTAATAGAAAATACCAAAAGTTTTTGTCCACCAGAAAGCGAACAGCCAACAGCTTCCATGTAATGTGACTCAGTGACGCCATGACAATACCAAAAATTATATTTACATTGGAAAATTACAGTAGAACCCATATTGGGTTTTAATGCTTCTTCTATTTTACAACAGTATTTTTTTTTAACTAGTAACTCCAAATCAATATCAAAAATGTATTATTCGTGTACAAACCGCATACACCTCTTCATATTGGATTTTAGTCTTAGATTTTAAAATGATATATTTTCGGAAAATTCGTGATGTTTTTTTTTTTTTTTCGTTTTTTTTTCAATAGCTCCCATGTGAATGAACTACAGACAACCACCAAGTGAGGATACCAACAGCAAGGATCTTTCCCTCCAGGGTCTCTGGGTTGATGGGTTTCCCTGTACTCTCCAGCAGCCTCCACAGTCCGTGCACTCCCATTACAGCTGTAACCAAGCTCACCGGAAGTATTGTGAATATCAAAAACTGAAACACACGATAATAAGTTAACTATGCTCGAATAATCTGAGCATTTTCTCGTATCAATTACGAAATGACTAGACTGTCCCCCCCAAAAGTGGCACTTTTCAACGTTTGTTGTAACCGTATTTTCGGCCGTAGAGAAAATATTGATTACGCACGAAGGTTCCTTGTTATTCACGTCGGCTCACTTTCGGCTGTTACACCAGCAGCTTCGGGCAGCATCCATTTTCTGATCTTTAATCAGTTTCAACATTCAGTTACCGGTATGAGAATATCGGTAGAATAACGCGGTGACTGATTAGAGATCAGCTTTTTAATTTTAGGCGTTTCTTGCTGGGTTAGTCTGTCAGGCTTTTTTGTAAAGCACTAATGCTTCGAAAAAATAGACATTTTATATATTTAATATTAGAAATCGTCAGGGTTAAGGTTAAAAACTCGATTTGCAGTGTTGATCTATTCACAGTACTGAACAGTGAACTCTCTGCGCAAGAGAGGAGGGGATTTTGACAGGAAGTTTTGCCTGAGAAGCTGAACTCAGGGCAGCAAAGTCACTCGTCAGAAGCCAACTGTGTCCGGTGACTAAGTAAACAGCTTTCTGTTGCTTACAGCGATTAATTGAGGGAGTTGGACCCATTTTTACCCGGTATGTTATCAGACAGTTTGCCTGAATCCCATCATATAGCTAATAGCTATCCCGGTAGCGTTAACGTTACCGTAAGTTGTTTTCTTTTTTAAACTTTCCGTTAACGTTAGCAATACAGTCATTGTTTAGCAAGTTAGCTTACAAGCTAGTCACCGTTATCATATAACGTTATCAGGCCGCGGATGTTGACCCCGACCTTTGACTAAAGACCGTCGTTGATCGCTCTCACAAACACTGAATGTCACAAATATTAACAACAAAATAATTTCCTATTTGTTTATCGTCACAGGACGAAGAGTCAACCGGATTTCTCTTGAACTCCAGGCTTCTTTTTCAGCTAACGCCACCTCCACCATGACTGCTGCGGTGAGAGGTATGCATCGTTTTCATTAAATCTCCAGTATTTACATTTCAAACACCGGTGTTTACATTTCCTACCCGTTCAGTGATAAAACGTCTGTCTTGTCTGAGTGGTTTGAGACCACTTTTGCTCACGACATACCCTCACTAATCCATATATTTCCATTGTCTTCCTTTACCGTTTATTAGTCAAATTACATACAAATTGACTTATGTAAAAGGTAATTAGCAGGGGACTGTTTTGTTCTTATCCAGCTCGCATAGTTAGCCTTTTTAGACTGAGAATAATGTGTTTAGACTTATCTAGAGCTGCAACGATTTGCCGATTGATCGACAGAAAATTAACTATTAACTAAGCAACTATTTTGATAATTGATTCATTATTTCAGTCAGTTCTCAAACAAAAATGCCAAAAACTTCCTGTTTCCACCTTCTCAAACGTAACAAGTTGCTGCTTTTCTTTATCTTATGATAGTAAACTGAATATCTTTGGGGTTATGGATCAGTGGTTCGTCAAAACTACCATTTTGAGGTCGTAACTTTGGTTTCCTGGAAATTGTGATTAATTGATTAATTAAGAAAATAATTGACAGATTAATTGGTAACAAAAAATAATTGCAAGTTGCAGCCCTAGACTGATCCAGATTGTGTTTCACTGCTGCAAAAGCGATCACAAGGTATTTTAAGTAACCACCTGATATTCAGATTTCGTGGCTGCTGCTAAACACAAAAAATAACACCTGCACTCATCCATACAGCTATTTCTACAACATGATATTACATTACATTTACATTAAGTCATTTGGCAGAAGCTTTTATCCAAAGCGACTAACAAGTGAGGTGACTTAGGTTTCAGTGTCTCGCCCAAGGACACTTCAGCAAACCGATGGGAGGAGCCGCCAACCCTGCGATCAGAGCAGTCCACTTCTGAGTGGACCACTCAGGATACATTGAAGTGCAAAGTTGTAAACATAGCCTTATATACTTCTTCCAGATTCTGCTGTTGTACCTGTCCGAGGGGCTGGCGATGGCATGGAAACTGAAAAACCGCCGACCATCCAGGAGGTAAACACAGATACACTGCCCCCAGGTCCGTCTGCAGTTCCCCTCCTGAAGGTGGCTAGCCCTATACGCAGCCCAAAATCTACCCATCCCGCTCCCCCTGCTGCCCCCCAGCCTCTGGGGGTGCTCCACTTGGGCAAGGTGAGTCGAGAGAGCTGCACAGAGGTGGAAGCTGTGAGGATCGTTGTCCCGCGTGCTGCTATTAGCCGGAGCAACCGTATAGGACCTGCTGAGGACAAAGGGGAGGCAGGGCAACACGTTGAGGAGCAGGGCTCTCCCCCACTGCCTCTGGTGGAGGACTGGAGAGGACAGCTGGAGAAGCTACAGAACTCTGAACGGAGGCTGTTGCAAGACAAGGAAGGCCTTTCCAATCAGCTCCGTGTGCAGACAGAGGTAAGGCCCCAGTGAAGCAGTTTCATTTTATTTAGAAATCAGACATACTAGGCACTGCAAAGCCAGGTTTACTGCTGTTTCATGTCTTGAAACACGCAGAAAGTATGGACAAGTAGAACAGTACAGCGTAGTTAATACAGGGTAATCATGCTCCTTATTGTCAACAAGACCCCTGTCTTTTCGTTAATCTTTTCAGTGAATGAGTGTTTTTAAATGAATAGAAAAGAAACAGTTCATTTCCTCATGCATGTCTTCAGCTGTTAAAGGAACGTGGTATCTTTTATTAATTCCAGGTGAACCGTGAGCTAAAGAAACTGTTGGTGGCGTCGGTGGGTGATGACCTTCAGTACCACTTTGAGCGTCTGGCACGGGAGAAGAACCAGCTGATTCTGGAGAACGAGGCTCTAGGCCGGAGTCTGGCTCACACAGCAGAGCAGCTGGAGCGAATGAGTATCCAGTGCGACGTGTGGAGGAGCAAGTTCCTGGCCAGCAGGTATGACATAGACAAAGTAATTGTGGTACAAATAGAAATGATTGGAAATGAAAAGAAAAAGATGGAAAGGGATGGGACATTTATTCTGAAAGCACCACCAGCTGCTGTCATCTCGTCTTCAGTTTTAAAAGAAGCTTTCTGTGCATAGCTGGAGGAAGACAGATAAAATAATAAAGATCATTCTTTTACAAGTATCAATAAGAGATTACATAATTACTGTTATCTCGCTGAGTAAACACTTGAATTAATGTTGTCTTTTCAGAGTCATGGCAGAGGAGCTGACGAATGCTCGAGCAGCTCTACAGAGACAGACCAGAGAGGCACAAGGAGCAATTCAGGACCTGCTGTTAGAGAGAGAAGAGTTCTCCAGGGAAATGGTACTCTCTCACAGGTAACCACTGATCCACAGTTACTAAATTAAGTAAATTCTTTATTATAATAGTTCACAACTTAAAAGTCATGAAAAATGAGGCAAAGAAAAGACACTCTTAACTTTAAATTCAACTTACAAGGACTGCATACAGGCTGATGTTACACCATTATATCCTTTGATCCAGCCAACACATACATAATAGTCATAACGCCACTTATAGCAATTACTTATATGGCCATATTTTTAAGAAAGTGTGCATTCTACCCTAGGTCTCCACTGTCAAGAGCATTTGTTAAAAAAAGGCTACTGAAATGTATGTAAAATACATACAAGACGTATTTATACTTGCTGTATATAGGCCCACATGTTTTTTAATGGATTATCATCAGTTAAAGCAAACAAGAAGACTTGTACTGGCCTAGTCTTGAAGTAGGAGCACTTCACCAACACTTTAATGTTCATGTGGAACGAAATAAGCTTGGTAAGGTAAAAATTTATGATTTCAGTAATTTCGGTTCTCTTAGCTCATTATTCTTCTGCATTCACAGAATTGAAGACAGTACATGGGTATAGTGTTTTTACAATGAAGTTGTATTTAATATTAGAAATTAAAATAACTAAGACCCTTGATTTTGCACCTTAATACATTATAGTTCAGGTAGAGACACACATGTTAAGAATATAACCATTTATTGCAGATGAATACGCATAGTCTGCTTTTTAGGCAACTGTCAAACAATCTGAGGAATGAGGATTCTTCTGGGAAAACTCAACCCCCTGCATAACAGTAGATGAGCTCTAATAGACAAAAATTGAGAGAAAGCTATATGAACATTACATCTTGAGCACATTAGATTCAAGGTTCACAGCTAAGCCACTAATACTAAAGCATGAATCAAACAGTGACAACCAGTCTTCTGCTGCAAGCACAACTTCAGGGCTCCATTTCAGAATAACACAGTATGTGTGTCAGTGGTCGTTGACTGCCAGTCAGATACAAATGAAGAGCCAAAGGTGAAGGACCTTCAATCATGATGACAGAGTCTATGTGCTGATGTTGCTTGCGTTTCTGTTGTCAAGATCTCTGGAGCAGCTCCTGGTGTCTCTGCAGTGGGGCAGACAGCAGACATACTACCCCAGCGCACAGCCCCTCAGCACAAGAGAGCTGGCAGTAGCCAATCACAAGCTAGCAGATGCCATCAACTCCCACTTGCTGGGCAACACCAGCAGCAGCGTGACCAAGAGCAGCAGTGCAACAGCTGAGCAGCTCTGCAGCACACCGGCTGAGAAGATGGCTGAGAAGGTACAAACTCAGTAACCTGTTACAAATCTGACCATTTTCTAATATTTGTCATGAAATCCAGAGGTTCGCAAATGTGTTGTCTCTGTTCTTTTTCTTTTCTGTTTTCATCTTAGGTGCTGAAGATTTTAGATCCAATCTCCTGTTCAGAGAATGAGAGAGAACCTTCACTCAGTGAATCCACCCCATCAAACTTTCTCAGCAATAAGAAGAGCATCGGCAGGTTTCACCCATATACCCGCTATGAGAACATTACTTTTAACTGCTGCGAGCGCTGCACAGGAGACATCCTGGTGCTGTAGAGGTCAAAGAGCGGCATAACGTCCCTGTATGACACCAGTGCAGCATCAGAGCTTATCTCAAATGGTCTGAACAGGAGCATACTCAGGGGGATATTGCCGCTTTGTGTTGAGTGACACAAAAAGTTGGCTGCTTAAGCAAACATTTTCTGTATCACTGAGTCTTTGCTAGTACTACCCATTTCAGTGAATAAAATCCCTGATTGTTGTATTTCAACAATTTCAGATAATGGTTTTAAATATTAGCAACTGCTTTTTATTTTTGCTCCCTTTAAGAAAATGGAATTGTGATTTTTCAGGGATCATGATGTTGATTGCATTTCAGAGCCATGGCAGCCTGGTTTAAACAGTGGAAAGTGCGATTTATTGCTGGGATGTGAGGTCAAGATGAGTCAGTGTTATGTGGTTAACTGACACCATTAGGGTGTCTGCTTATTCAAATTTGACCTTTAGGCTAGTGTGTTTACATATTCCTATATCCATAAATCAATGTGCACACATTAGAACAAACAGGATGTCATGCATTAGTGTGAGTGAGGTTTGACAGGGTAGCGTTCCTGCAAAATACCCTCCAGGAAGCTAATTGCACAGTTGCACTGTGATTGTTAATAATAAAAGTAAGTGAGACTCTTATACTGCAGGGGACTCTTTAGTTCCTCCGTATGATGGTGCTATCATATTTTAAAAACGTTGTATTGATGTATTTTGTTTAATGCATGCTGTAAAGGCATAATATACATTCAGTGTTTTGGAAGTGGGTCGACGGTACTACAATAGATTATTATCGTGCAACTGTATCATTCAAAGAAGGCCCTGATATTGTCATATACACATGCGCGCACACACACACAAACACACACAGGTCCAGTTATTGGCAAAGAGGTGGACTTTTGTGATGTTTGAAAGAAATATTGGTAGTATCATTTTTATTTTTAAGTTATTATTTGATTTGTATTCCTTGAATCGTGTCATATTTATTTGGGTGATGTTTTTTGTAATTCATTATTTAAAAAAAAAGATTTGGGGCTTTTTTTTTTTTTTTTTTCATATATTGCACATGCCTTTTTGCAATTTTCTAAAGCCAAGCTGTATAATATTTTGGTTTACTTCATCTGTATAGAAAGTGATGGTGACGGTGTAAATGTACAGTGAAAACACATCATAAAACTATTTATACATCATTTGTACATCAGACCAAAATAAAGACCAAAGTAGTTTCTACTGTTTTTAAATGTCTTGTTCTCGTCTTGTTTATAACCCTGCATTAGAACTCAGTCAAAAAGTTACCAAAAAGCATCTGTTCCAACGTTTTATTCACTACTGGTCTAGTTTTTTTACATTTCTTCAGACAGTGCTTGTAAACATGTCCTTATTAACCCAAGTTACAATTTTGGTTCACTTCACTCGTCATAATACCACATCTTGCTTTTGCCTGCATTTTTCCTTCCATCCATACTGCTCTTAAATGATGTCCGTACTCTGGTTACAGCTGGTTTGGCTGCTCTGTCACTGGGCAGTCCAGCCACTGTGTCTCTGCTGGTGAACCTTGGCTCTTCATGGGACCTGTAAAGACTTTGGTCCACATTTTTAAATGTCCTTTCTGTATTTCTTTCTCCAAATCTTAACGGCCTGTCACCATCCTCTCCTGGTCCACGATTTGTGACTCCCCCGACTTTGTTATTAATGTATGTACATTTTTGTGTCTGCTGCTGGTGGAAGCCATCATGCTTCCTCTTAGGCACGAACTTCAACGCCTCCTCCCATTTCCCCGTCTCCTTGAGGGTGAGCATGATGCGGATCATCTGGTCCAGAGTCAGAGTTTTGGCTCCTATCTCCCAGTGGAGGAACTCATCCAGCGGTAAACGGGCTGTGGCCAGCTTCAGACGCTTGGCATTGGCCAACGACAAGCCTGACTGGATGGATCGGTCCACCAGAGCTCCAATGATGTAGACCTTGGAGTGGTCAAAGGTGCGGAGGACATTGGGGGAGTCCGCAGTGAGGTATACGAGCCGTTCGCGGGGGAACAGATCGACATGCTGGCGGTCACTGCTGGTAATGAGCAGGCGGTTCCAGGCCTCTGCACCGTATCGTTTGAGCAGCTCCTTCTCGTAAGCCCCGCCTGGCTGCAGGTTGCAATAGTGGAGGTGGTAGGGCTCAGTGGCACGCCGGTTCCACCCTTCCACCTCCATCAGCTGGGACACTGTGTTCTCCACCTCCCGTCTGGACATATGGGAGTCGTAGCTCATGTCAAACACTAGCGGCTGATCGAACAGCATGGCCTGGGCGCTCCTCCAGGCCAGCAGCTTGTCCAGGGAGCGGCTCCAGAACTGGAGGAGGAACGTGTTTTTCAGTTCCTCCGCCTCACCGGCCTGTCCTCTCTTCTGCTCCATTATGGCTTCCCTCTCCACGTTCCTCTGCTGCTGCTTCTCCTTACGGCTCCTTCTGTGGCCCTCCTTGATGGCCAGGAACTTCAGGTACTTCTTCCTGGAGGACTTGGTCGTGAGCTTTGCCAACGTCTGAACCTCCTCATCAGTCATCTCCTGTGGTACAAGCTTCCCAGCTTGCCGCCACATCACAACCAGATCCCTGGTTGCCTCCAGTGAATAACCGTCCTTTAAATCACCTCCTGGTTCTCTGAGGCTTTCATCATCATCACGTACGTCCTCTTCATTGTGGACTCGTTGTTTCTCTTCTGCTGCAGCTTTTGATCTCATTACAGATTTCCATTTGTCCAAATCTATTGCCTCTATTTCCTTGGACTGATCTCCTTTGGGCTGGAGAGCATCTTTCCACACTGGGCTCCCAGTATTGAAGTGGCGTTCAAGGATGGATCCTCGGTGATGACAGACTGGGAGGAAGCTTATGAGCTGCCTATTGGTAACACAGGATGCCACAAAATGACTGCATCTGTAGAGTTCATGAAAACCCTGGGTGGTGAAGAGCCGTAACATCGCGATGAATAACTCAAAACCGCAGCTGAGCGCTAAAACTAGGAAATGAAGGCTGCCACTATGTCCGGAAGGATTTAAACGGAACAAAATAAGTTACCGAAGAGGCTCTGCTTCTCTTCCATTCTATAAAAAAATATAACACGTGAAGGCAGCACACTATCACTATGTCTTAAATATTCCCGAACTTGACTTCACTCGTTTTCTGCATCAATGCTTGTCATAAATAAGGGGAAGGTCACGTTGCCACACGGTGTCACACTATAATATGTCGTAGTGAAATCACACTGTTTGTTTGGTCTTAATTTTTTATCCCGCTCACAGTAAGAAAATGTTTTAACCTATATAAATCCACTATAGCTCTCACTCTCTATGGAGCCTTGATATAAACAATGATAATGATCATAATAATAACAACAATAATATTTACAATAACTTTAATTTACTGTAGTTTCCAGGCAGATTGTTATAGTGTTGTACAGCAACAATGACGCAATTTCCTCCCGGTAACAAAATAAGTGGAGCTAATTTTGTTAGCCTCGAAAATGAGTTTGTTTTTGCCAAAATTAACTTGCAAAAAAGACATAGATGAAGTTATCAAAGGCGTGGCAGAAAAAGTCGTAGTTTTGAGGTTTGGGAGAGACGAAGACTCAGTTTGCCTCCAGCTCGACGAGATCGTAAGCAGGGCTGTTAATGTAAATAACCAGACGGCTGTTTAGTGTCCGTGTGTTTTGCTGTTGCTGATTTGTCATTTTCTGTCTTCTGCTAGTTGTCTAAAACTGCCCACGACCTCAGTAACATGGCATCGATCTACATCGTCGATGTGGATAAAGCTCCCATCTACACAAGATACTTTGACATCAGTTACATCCCCTCCACTGTTTTCTTTTTCAACGGGCAGCACATGAAAGTGGATTATGGGTGAGAGAACTAATTTGTCTGATAAATATTTGAACGATTCACTGGGTCAAAATGGGTCTGAAACTGTCGATATCCATTATCAGTCGCACTGCCGATTATTTTCTCAATCAGTCTATTAATGCGTTGGTCAATAAAATGGCCATCACCGTTTTCCACGTCCCCGATGGCATATTAAAACTTCTTGTTTTGTCCAGCTAAATGTCCCAAACCCCCGAATATTCAATGTAGAGAATATGGAGAAGCTGAAACCAGAGATTTTTGCATTTTCCCTTAGAATATTATTTAGAATAGTATTTAAACAGAGCCCAAAGTGACATCTTTCAATTACTTGTCAACAGTCCATATCCCAAAGCTTTGCAGTTTAATGAAAGCAGAAAGTATTTGGGCTGCAACTAACTATTATTTCCGTTATCTGTTAAACAGCTGATTATTTTTTCCGATTAATCAGGTAGTCATCCAGTCAACGAAACACCAAAAAAAAAGGTGAAAAAATGGCTCTCTCTTTATAGAGCCAAAGGTGACAACTTTAAATGTCTTGTTTTGTCCAACAAACAGTTCAAAACACAAACATCTTCAGTTAACTGTGATATATGACAACGAAAAGCAGCAAATCCTCACCCTTTAGAAGTTGAAATCATATGATATATATTTAACATTTTTGCCTGAAAAATGACAGAAACGATTAATCGGTTTTCAAAATAGTTGCCGATGATTTTTCTGTCAGTGGACTAATCCGTTCATCAACTAATCATTTCAGCTCTACTTTAAAGTCACACTTTAATTATCCAGCCCCCGATCTGGTCAGTGAACATTAATGATTCATATCAACACATACAAACTACAAGTTACCACAGATGTACACACTGTGATAAAAGAGTCAGATGGACCTTATTTGGTTGATAATTGCCCTAATTTTTTTTTTTCTTTCAGCTCCCCAGATCACACCAAATTTGTCGGCAGTTTTAAGACAAAGCAAGATTTTATGGATCTGATTGAGGTCATCTACAGAGGAGCCATGCGGGGGAAGATGATTGTCCAGAGTCCCATAGATCCTCAGAATATCCCTAAATATGATCTCCTCTACCATGGAATTTAGACTCAACATATCCAATGTGTGGCCTCACGATCATAATGATTTATTTCTGAGTGGCATCTACCACTGCTGGTTGATTAACTCACAAAAATAGCTTTGACTTTCAGACACTAAAGAAACATCTGAGGAAGTTTTAAGATAAAGTGTCTCAGATTAGGAGCCTTATTGAATATATTCATTTTCCAATGGAAGTCAAACAGTACATTGCCATTTACTTATGGTCCTTTTGTTGGGTTGTGGAGTTTTTGACCACTATTAATACTATGGAGCAAATGTTTAATGTGTGAGTCCCCATGTTGTTAGTTTTTGTGCACACAAACGGGGACACACATACATTAACACAATACACGTTCCAGCCGATGGTTTCACACAGGTTACATGTCAAGAAACGCAGTGATGTGAAGGCACTGTGAAGTAGAAGACTGCAGGCTAGCAAACAAGGATGTAAATAATGCAGGTTTGACGAAAAATTGGTTTTGCAAGTGTTTTGTGAGGATAGAAAAACATTAAATACATTTGTTAGACCTCAAGGATATACACAATTTCACTTGGTTGGTAATGCAGTTTGTAAACTGAAACTTTGGTTACTAAGAAATTCCAAAAGGCACCTTTGTACACGCAAACACTGTTTACCCAAACCTCGGGGATATGCAGTTGGTATAATGTAGGAGTCTGGTTGGAAAGATTGAAATTTAGTGCAATTTTATGACAAATACACACAATGCAATGGGCTTTGTTAAAGTTCCCACAGTCAAATGTAATAACAGCAGGACATTTTTATTTTTACAGTTTTCTCATTAGTTCATGTTTGACAGACAGGGTGTGATCTCTGATAAAGGAGTCTCTGCAGCTTTATTCTGATTTTTTTTTTTTTTTTTTTTTTTCTTGTGAAAATGTCTAGTGGAATTTTGATATTTCCCATGGAAACCAGCTGTTTATCAGCAGAAAGATACAATTAACTTATCCAATGTACAGACTCTGCTGTTATAATAAACTTTTATATTTTATCATGCGCCATAAAGTTTTTTCCCACATATTCCTTTTGACTCTGTTTGTGCTTTTAAACTTTTTAGTTGGCGTTTTTGTAAACTTACTGGTCAAACTGCCCACGGGAGGAAAAAAAAAACAACTTTAGTTCACCAAAAACTGAAAAATCATATAAACTTAATAGAAAACATTCATTTACAGCTTTCCTGCAGCAATGGAAGTAAACGAAGCCTTGTAAGTTAATGCAAACTATTCCTACAGGTGCCCCAACCTTTGCTGATTACTTACAACTCTACAATACAATACTCTCTGCAAGACTGTGCTTCAGGAAGTAGTATCGGATGCTGCTATCAGAACGGTGAGAAAAACGCAAGTAACACAGGAGGACAAGCTGGTTTGTTGGGTTCATTCTGTAAGATAATGATCCAAAATATTAGAGAAACACCTTATGATGGTTTCACATGATGGAAGATAAGCACATTTGCTAGTGTGTTTGGTTGCTGAATGAGTCAAAAATGTAGATTAAATCAAGGATTTTCAGATTACCTTGATTCCTTTTTAAAAAAAAACCTTTAGTATTTATTTTTTACTTGTTCTATGCTTTAATTTCCATTTACACTCAGACATTATACTATGTAAATTTCAGTATCAACTGGAAAAATCAAGGTGCACTGAGCACTGAGTAGAATACTCAGTCTAATGTAGTACAAGTCAACGGTAACACAAACCACATCCGTCAAAATTATCATGCAGTTGAATCAGCATCTGTCTAAACAGTGTGAGCAAAAACTGAACATGATTTTCATGTAGGTAGGATTTATTGCATGACTGTTGTATTAGACTGCATTAATTTCACCTAGGTGTACCTAATAAACTGACAACTGGGTGTAATATTTTAACAATTGACTAAATAATTGTTTTTAAAAAATCAATAGATGTACTAATAGTGAATTAAGTCTTAGTTGCAACACTAGATAATATAACACCGAGTCCATCTAAATCTGATGCTGTGGTGTTATAAAATAGCTTTCACTGATTGGCTTTGATTCACCTGTGCTCGGAAACTGGCTAACTCTCCATCCCTTTTGATCTAAAGGTGTATTTCCACATTTACAGGTGACTCCACGCCGTCTCTTCTGCCCTCTGAAGCAGACCCGAGTGCTGCGATGTGAGGATGAGCCCCACAAGAGGCAACATCAGCTGAAGATGAGGATTTGTCAATGCTTCCATTCCTCTTGTTACTCCAAACTACATACAGAGGGTTGGACCTGTAATCAAACTGCATTCAAAGACAAAGACATTGGAGACAGAAGTTATTTGTGTATTTAGTTTTATAGTTTCCTTTGTCTTCACATCTCTTCACATCTGCAAATAATCAAAAATAGGTCTATTGTTAAAAAGTGATGGCTAACCTCTGACTGTTCCTCCTCTTTCACTATGTCCTGTTTTTGCCATATTTTGTCTAAATAGAGATGATTCGATTAGACAGATATATACCTCGCCATAATAGATGTATTCATCACAAGCTTTTGATAATAATTCTCACCTTTGCATTTAATAGCAGCCCCAACACTGACGCAGAGCAATACAATACCAAAGACACCCAGAACAGGCCACTGCCACGGGACTCCACTGGCTGAAGATTCCTCTAGAAACTCTGACAATGAAGAGTAAATTTCTCATCTGCACCACAATGAGACAGGAGTATACAAAGAAAGTGAAATTATAATGAGCTCTCGCTTGTTCTTACATTACTTTTACAATCACTTCTACCTTCAGCCTGTCTTGCTACGCTGTGACCGGCTCCAGAGCGAGGGAGGCTGTGTTTGTTGTAGCCGTAACCCAGGCTCTTGATGTCCCTGCCCCAGTAGTAGTTGTTGGTGCGCAGAGGGAAGAAGGGGGCCATGTAGGCTTGCGCTCTCTGGGCTGGATGGACCTGGTAGCTGTCAGGGTAGGTCGCTCCACTGTGGTTCTGCAACCACCTTTCAAGAAGCCTGACACCCATTTATATAGCACAGAGAATACTATAAAAAACCTAAATAAATCATTGCTATTGGTATGTTGTTAACTCAAATGCATTGTGATTTTGAACATAGCACAAAAACTGCATCTTTGTTTTCAAAGATTAAAGGATAGGTTCACATTTTTTTCAAATTTGTCTTAAACCTGTACGTATATACATTCACATTGAAACAGTTTTTGGTCTCACAATATCGTTCTTTCCATAGTGGCTGTGAAGAGATCCCTCCATAGCGCAATTTCAATGTAAGTGAAGGGAGAAAATCCACAGCCCTCATTTTGTGTAAAAATGCATTCCAAAGTTTAATCAAAGCTAATGCGAAGCTTCAGCAGTCTGAGTTAGACAACCCAAGTCGGTATCCTGCACAGTTACTGTCACCAAGGAAATGCTGTCCGTGGAAGAGGAAATTTCATACTAAGACACTGTTACTTTGGAAGATACCCAATGTATTTGTCTAACACAGACTGCCGAAGCCTCATGCTAGCTTCAGATTATCTTTATAATGAATTTTTACACTAACAAAGACTTTGGATTTTGTCCCACACCACTTATATTGAAACTGCTTTGTGAAGGGGTTTTTTGGCCAGTACGGACAGGAGAAACAATTACAGCAGCCAATAACCCTTTCAATGTACATCTGGGCATGCCAGTATTGTATTCAAACGGACTTCAGAAAATCTAAACCCACCCCTTAATGGGAATTTAACTACATGACCTACTTGTCAATGAAGCTGTGGTGTAGCAAGAATATGGGGTCATTGGCTGCAGTAGGGACCAGAGACATTGTGCCATTGAGGTATCTGTGGACTAGGTTGTGCATAGAGGCATTCAGGTGTCGGGAATCATCAGGAATCTCAAAACCTTGGAGGACAGAATAACAAATTTTAAAAACTAAATTTAAAAATTGGTCAACCTGTTTTTTGTTTATTTTACATCTTAATCTTTTATTGCTTCAAATTGTTGGTATTTCAGTGGCAGACATCTTGACGTAAAGTCACCCGTTCTTAAGAAGAAATATAATTTGTGTATTAGGCAATTTACCTTCTAGCTTGTTCCTGAAGCTGTTCCTAGATCTTCTGTCAAATGGAGGTGTGTCAAAAAGCGTTGCTGCCATTGAGGCTTC